>NC_048900.1:27611415-27803541 GCF_011077185.1 Oxyura jamaicensis | reverse complement strand
AGAGAAGAGAAGAGAAGAGAAGAGAAGAGAAGAGAAGAGAAGAGAAGTTATTATGCCCCGGGCCTGCCATAGCAGGTTTCAGGGCATTGTGCTGATGAGGCCAGCAGACGTGGCAGGTTCTCAGCTTGTTTATCAGTGGTCAAGTAAATCTTTTACTAATCTCTTCCTACAGTTGCATTAGGCTGTCAGATACGTTTAAACAAACAAACAAGCAGTTTCTTTGACAATTAACCACAGCTGAGTCGTGTCTCAGGAGGTGGCACGAGGCCCTCATTGGCTGGCGTTTCGGCCTGAAGTGGGAAGCAGAAGAGCAGGCAACAAGTGGGTGATGGAAGCCGCCCCTCTGCTTCTGAATTTCTAACCAGATTCCTAACTCCTCCTTCAAGTGAACGGAAACGCGATTTTTGTGCAAAAATAAAAATCATCAAAAAATATTTATCGTATCAAACCCATTCCGACATTTCCCTGAGCTCATCAGGATCAGAGGAGAGAGCTTTGTAGCTCAGATGAGTCCCTCAGTGGTCTCCTGAGCAGAAAGGAGACACGAAATGATCACAAAGTAAAAGTCATAAAGAGAATTCCTGACATCTTACCTTATTAACATGCAAGCATTAAAAGTGATGTTTGAGGATGACTTAAGCCATCTGTAAACTCTAGGGCACGCTGCGAGCCCTTGGAAACCTCGTTACAAAATTATTTCATGGTAAAGACGCATTTTGTGGCGTGTTGAACTAACACAGTTTTGAGGGAGAATTGTAAAACTTTCCAAAGCCAAGAGAAATGTCAACTCTGGAATAATTCGGCTTGTTAAGCTCTGCAGAAGAGGTCTCAACAGATACCGGTCCTCTGACCCGTTCACTAGCAATCGACTGCCCAGCAATCAGCAATTGACTTGGGACTTTCCCCCCCCGTGTCCCCGGCTCATCCTTTAGCTGGGTTCTGGGCGGCGGAACCTCTTGCCACTGCAAATCCAATTACAGTTAAATAAAGCTTCACCTCAGTGCCTCATGGAAGGCTTTGAAAAATGTTTTGCTTAAAGACGCTTCTGCCCACATCTGTCTAGATAGGGAGGCGAGGCTTTCTGAGTGTTTTAATGCTGGGTAGCACTCCCCTGTGAAAGAGGATATTGGCTAATCCTGGCATTGGTGCCAGCCTCCACCGGTCCCCTTCAGAGCTTCAGGGGCAGGGCAGGTCACACTCCTGCTGCCTGCTCACTCGTGGCATTGGCTTGGAAAGTTGACTTCATTAAAAAGAAATGCTTCCCCCCCCCCTTTTTTTTTCTTTTTTCTTTTGTCTCGTTTTCTCATTGTGTCGTTTGAGCCGCTGAGGATTTAAATATTCAGGATTTTCTCTTCCTTCCCTCTCTGCACCCCTCTTTCAAAAGGCAGCAGGTAGAAAATCGCTTTGCGCAAAGCTGAGATTCTCCGTCCAGCTCTTCCAAGTCTGCGATTATATGAAGTATCAAATACTGTGAGAATTGGATTAAAAAGCCACGAGGAGCGATATGGAGACAAATGATAATGAGCAGTGGGAAAAGACAGCGCGGGCAAATACGGTAATGGATAGCAGATGTCAAGAGTTCAACGTTCAATTTTATTTCTCTGTTTTTTATGATCTGGATTTTTATTATATATGTGATGAGGAGTGTGTGCGGTGAGGGAATTGCTGCAAAGGAGTGTGCAGGACAGAGAGAGGGATTAAAGGTCAGGACAGGAATGAGGGATGAAGAGGACTGGGATGAAGCATCATTAAGGCACAGGGGAATGGACGGGCAGACTCCATGGGTGTCACGTCATTTCCCCAGATCTGTGTTTGTCGGCTTCCCCAGTGTTTGCAGAAATATTGGAGGGTCACTTCAGCACCAGGAACGTTGCTTCGGGGTCAGGTAGAGGTGGATAACCAGGGATCTTCCTCACCCAGAGGCAGTTCCTTCCCAGGCAGCAGCTGGGTGTGTGCAGCTCCTCCCGGGGAGCTGGCTGGGCCTCGGGGGGTGAGCTTGGCTTTGGAAGATTGGGGCTCAAGCACAGGAAGCTTTTCACCATATTGCAGCAAAGACAAATGTTTTTCCATCTGAGAGGAGCGTCAGAAAAGCAAAGATGTTCCCTAGCATCCCCCTAAGCTGTAGACACCACCGCTGAGAAGAATATTTATTCCAAAATGTCAAGTGGGCCGTTTTCTAATGCTGGGTTCAGCATCTGCCTCTGCAGATTGTGTGTTTCAGGAGCATGGGAACCGTTTCCAACCAGGATATGGAAACATCAAGAGTTTCAATCGTTGCTGTGAGTAACCAGGCTCAGGTACTGGGTTCTCTCTGCTCTGCGATGCGCTTTTGCCATCTCTACCGTGCTGAAGCCCATTCTGCCTTTCTTTTTCTCCCATCTTTTTTTTTTTTTTTTCTTTTTCATTTATGATTTCCAACGTGCTCATACATTGCTGTAAAGCTTATACAAGGTAATGCTTAACTTGCCTGAGGAGCACAGAGGGATACATTCATGAGACGCCGAACTCCTGCCCTGGAGGTAACCAACACGGTGCAGGAGGCGGTGAGCAGCCTGGGCTGGCACGGGGGGTTCAGAGCAGCTGCTGCCGTGCTCCTGCCACTCCTCTTGGCCTCTCTCCTCGGCCGCCTGCCCTCTTGGCAGCTTTGGAAGTGCTGCTGCCTGGTGCTAGGTTTAGGATTAAAACTTCTGGCCCTTAGCCTCTGTCCTGACAGTGATGGAAAGGAAATGCCCTGTGTGTTCTTTGAATTAGGCTTTAAGGAGCAGGGTGGAAGTGGTATGCCCTGGGCATGTACTTAGCGTGGAGTATTTCATCTGGGTTTCATACACAGAGAAGGAGGAGGAGAGCTCCTTGCTCAGCTTTGAGACTGGAACAATCAAGCATTGTGGATTCCCTGGCATGAAGGGAGGCAACTGCCTCCCAGTAACATCCCCACCGGAGCGTGGGATTGCTCTGAGAGCACTCCCAAGCTCATCTGCAACAGGGTTCCTTAAAGAGTGGTTGCGCTGTGAAATGTGGCACTGGTCAATATCACATCTCACTGTCTTGTATTTATTCTTGCTCCCTCAGTGACTTCCTCATCAAATACGGTCCATTTAAAAAATCAGAAGGAGATTTTTCTGAACTGCCAGCTTTGCAACGGCAAGCAGCTATCCGAGACATCAAGCTGTGTGCTGTCTGCTTCCGCAGGCATTACAGCCAGCACTGCCGGCAAGGATCTGGGGCGGAAAGCTAGCTGGCAATTAGGCAGGTAAGCCCTAAGGCAGCGTGGAGCGTGTCTTGTGCTGCCAGTGGCTCTATGGACTCTGCGGTGCAAATGGTAGGGAAAGAAATTTGTTGGCTACTTGAGGAGGTCAACCTGTGGCTTTGTACAGGGGTTAATTCTCCCATTTTGGGTCTTTACAGTCTGGAAAATGAGCCGTTATCTCTCTGCATCTGATACCAGCTGTAAAATTCGTTTTTTATTTTGGAGGGGCAGCATGTTGAAATGGATGGCTTTGGCTCCCCTTCTGTTGGGGCAGCGTCGTGTTGTCTTGCCACAAACAGCCTCGTGGACAGCTTAGACATTGCAACGTGTCCACGTCCCCCTGTGCTGCAGCTATAAATTGCAGAAGGTCTCTAATTACCAGGTGAATTCCTAGCACACGTTGCGATATTACACAGCCACTGTGTAACACTCAGAGGGTTGGAGCCATCGTACGGGGCTGTCGCGTCGCTGAACTAGACGCCTTTCCGAGCTAATAAGCCCTTGGGCAAGCCCTACGAGTGCAGATGGAAGATGAGGAGGTGTGGAACAAAGGCTTACAGCACTGAGATACAACAAAACTTTGAGGGGAATCCCAACAGTTATTGCAGGGATAAGCCATCAAATCAGCCAGCTATTTCTGTTTTTGCAGGCCTGCATATAAAAGCAGAACCTGTGATACTAAGATCTGCAGTAATTTTGCAAGATTATTTCCTTTCCCTAAGTAGAAATAAATTAAGTCATGCTGTGAGCAGTATTTTGGTCAGTGCATCATAATGGAAAAACAGCAAATAAAAATTACTCCTCCAGCAATAATTTGTTAATGTTTTTTTTTAGCACCAAATAAGTTTTTGATCGTTATCACTGATGTATTTTCTTAATAATTGACTGGAATGCTTAATAATGCTATGTATAATTTGAGAATCCAATTTATTGACAACAGCGGAAAGAAACCACCACACTAAATAGACAAGGAAATCAGTTTAATAAAATTCATGGGGAGGACTCCTCACTTCACAGCAGGCAAAATACAATAAGCACTTCTGGAGCCTTGTAAAAGAAGGACTCAGTGCAAAGCATGCCAGGCTGCCCAGGGTGGAGCACGGGGCTGTGGAAGCTTTGGAGCCTTCCCCCGTTGCCTGTCAGCTGTCTCCTGACACTGAGAAGTCCTGATCTGTTACCTGCTACTTTGCTGCTCATCTTTCTTAGCTGCCCTCGTTTCCCTTTTTAAAATGTCTTTCTTTGTAATTTTAACCCCGTGTTTGAAAACCTTTCCTTCCCATTGTGGCTACACTTCCTTGAATTCTGCATGTCTTTTCCTCAGCATCCGAGTCTATCTAGCGAGTTCATTCCTTGCCACGATAGGTTCGTGATGTGAGCACTCCCTCTGGAAAACCCCCCCTGGGGAATTCAGCAAATACACAAATATTCGTTAGCCAGAATCTCTTCCATTTGTTTCTTAGCATTTTGATGACAAAGATGCTGTAAAGTGAAGGTAGGTGGTGCGAGTTAATAGTTAGAACTCCGTCGAGGCCAGGTGGTCTGTAGCTTTAGTGCTGAGATGTTTGTTCTTTTGTTCTTCCCTCTCCATGGGCAGCAGTACGGATATCACCTGTACAGCCGTGGGTCATCGAACAGCTAGGAAGATAAATCTCCTCTTCCATCTTGCTGGTTCATGCTGCTCATAGTCACCTGGCTTGGCTGTTGCAAGTCAAAATATAAAGGGATATGCAGTTAAATGCAGTTCTCAATGTCCTCAATTTACAGTAAGGGCATGATGATAGGGTCTGACTTGGTTTAGCGCTGGTAGCTGTACAGTTTAACCCAAGAGATGCAGAAGATTCAAATGTAAAATAAAACTGTGAGTTGGGCAGCGCATGGCTAGCTTTGAAGTTAGGTGAAGATGCTGTGTGGCGTTGTGCTGTCTGTTGTGTTTGAGGAGAGCTGAATGCAACACGAAAGGATCCCGCAAGTCCTTCTGATGCAAAAATTAGCAATGACGGATTAACTAAAAACCGTGATTCCTGCTCGCTGCCTAATTAGTTCCACTAATCTGTTAGGAACAAACCTCCTCCCTTTCTGCTGAATAGCTGGAATATGGTTTCTGTGAGGACCTATGATCGCCCGCCTGTGCTCCACGTGGCTTGCTCTACGCTCGCTCTCGCTGCGCTCGATGAATAACCATTAGCTTTATAAGCACCGCACCTCAGGGACGCCCGAAGGCCCTTTTGGAGCACCTGGGCTGGAATTGGTGTAGCAGAAGATGTTACTTGGCCCTCTGGAGAGCTGTGCACACAGGGCTGTGTCGCTGTGACCAGTCTGTGATGGGGTCTGAGAGCCCGGCCTTTGGAGAGGAGGCACAAGATGATGGCAGGGCTGAAGAAGGAACTAAATGCTCCCCCTGTCCCCGTGCTGGTTGGTGGCAGAGCACTGGAAATGTTGGATTAATTTCAACAAGGGCACAAACATCTGCGTGCTGCCCGGCCCTGTGACAAGAGGATGCCTTCAACGCGTGATGTTACTTCCTCGCGTGTTTTTAATGGCGGTACCACAGAGAGCTGCCTCTTTTTAGCTATTGTTTACCCTCTGTTTTATTTCTAACAGCGCAGTCACGGCCCACGCTTGACAAACACACACATCTGTGCTTCTCTGTGCGTGTGTCCCCAGCTGGCTGTGTGTGGCTGCCGGGAGCAGTGCCTGTAGCACCCCGGGGTAACCTCAGCTGCACTGCGACAAGCAGTACAGACGTCTGTAGGTGCTTCCAGCCTAACTTTATTAATTCACTTTATTTCTCCTACTTTGCTAATTAACTTGAGCCTAATATAGTTTAATTTATTTATTGGCCTTAATTCAGTAAGACCATTCAGAAAGATAAATCAGGGAATTCTTGTATACTTTAACTTTCTTCTCTTTCATGTCCTGCTGCCTGCTGACCTGTTCCCTCCTCCCTCCCCCTTTCATTGCTTACTGCCTTATTTATTACCTTTAAAAATAACGTAATTACCTCAAATGTATGCACACTTGGGGCTAAAACTCCGGTTTGAGAGCTGTTTGCACAGAACCAGACCTGGTACGGAATCTCCCCGTGCACGCTCCGTCCCCTCCCGAGGCGGCTGGCTGTGAGCGCCGGGGTTTCGGTGAGCAGAGCAGAGCACAAGGAGGCGATGGTGGAGGGGGAGGCGCTGGCAGCACGGTGTGTGCAGTGTGTGCACCATCTCCTCGTGAAGGTATGTGCCTGCTTGTGCTTGAAGCTAGGTCTGGGCAGCAATAGCTGCCAGCCAAGTGCCAGATATAAGCGTACGCACGGCCTGGGCTTGAACTTCTGTCTCCTTTCCAGAATTTCTTCCTTCATGTTACCATCACCGAACGTATGGCTCGGAGCAAAGGGCCACGAACTCTTTCCCCACTTGCACTTTTACCAGGTGACACCAGCCTGCGTTGTGCTGCTGCAGACGCATTTGGCTTGGGCAGCCAAGTGGTGCTGTTTGGTCTGCTGTAGCTTCCTCTCCTTGAAGTCTCACCTCAGGACACGGTGCGTTTTCAAACTGTTTTCTGGTGAAAATGGCCTTTTTTGTTGCAGCAAAGACAACTTTTCCCACTTTCCTTGGCTGATGAGCTGGAGTGAACTGCAGGCTTCTCTGTGAAAGCTTGGTGCTTGTGTGAAAACAGAAGTGAAGTAATCAGGCTGGTAACAATGTGCCATTATTTATGAAGCCAGCCCTTTTCTAACTTTCCCTTTATTTATGCAGTGTAATTTCAATGTCATAAATACTAAAAGGTTTGCTGCTGCGAGATGAGAATTTCCCTCATTCATCTTTGCAATTCAAGCTCTTGTGCCCACAGTGCCTTTTTCTTTTAACTGCCTTTTAGGATGGAGTCCAGGATTGTAAGAGTTTTTACTGACTTTTTTTTTCTTAATAAGGTCAAAGAGTTTTTGAGGGAATTTTGAATGCTACTTCATTTTTAGTCTTTCACCTTTTTCATTCCTACTAGCAGAAAACTGTTTTTGGTTGGAGCTCTCTTTCTGAGACTTCTTGCAATTTCGAGGTACTAAGTCTGAAAGAAAATCAACCCCCCAAAAAGCAAAACGTTCTGTTTTTTGCTGAGAAGTGCTAAAATTCTGAATAGGAGCTTTTTAAAGGAGGTGCTTGCTGTTCAGCCTTTCTCTTCACAGAGTCGGTTCTTGCTGTGCGACGTGCTGAGGGTACTGCAGGTTGTGCTGGTGGTGCCTTGGCCCTGAGGTCAGCAAGGGGGACTGAGGGTGGCTGTTTGCCCACTGCCGTTCTCCCAGGAGCCTGCTGCAGAATTCACAGCAAGCAAAGCCAGTTCCGTCCTCAGGCTGAGGGCTGGAGCCCAGTTCTGGTCTGGGATAGCAGGACTGGGAGGAACCCTGCTAATTTTACCCAAGTCACTCTGCTGTGTTGCTGCCAGATGAAGGAAGGGTGTGTTGCCTGCAACGAGAGGTGAAAGAGGAAACCTCGATGTGGTTAATGGTACATAGCAAGCAGAGCGGCAGACTGCTGGCACGTTGCAGATTTGGGCTTTATTTCCAGCACAGTCCCTTAGTTCTTGAGTGCCTTCAAGCGAATCCTTTTCCTTTTTATGTGTCTTATTTTCACCATATCTCTAACAGGGTGAACCTGCTTACTGTCTTTAAATCCTGCAGTGCTCTAAAGCAAGGTGCTCTCGCTATAACAGCTCACCCGTTCCCTTTCTTCGTGGCACAATGCTCTGCATCGCTGGGCTTGTCCTGGCAGCGTGCCACACAATGACAGAGACCTTAGGCAAAGGAATCCCGACCGGGTTTTTCTGCAAAGAGTGAGGAAAGTTGCTGCGTGAGAATCCTGAGGAGTCTCGTGTGATGCTGGTATGGCTTGTCGGACGGACGGTGCTTTTGTTCCACTGACAGAGCTCCGTTACTGTGGGTTGTTTCCGGGCTGAACTGGCACATGCTGGGGAGAGGTATGTACATCAACGCATTTAAAGGTTTCATAGAATTAGCTTTTTTTTTTTTTTAACTGAAGTGCTGACACTTCCATTCCTACATACCTCTACAGACTTCGGCACTCCCTGGGTTTCAGTAGTGTGCACAAGACCTCACCTGGCCAGGAAGCTGCCCGAGCAGACCCCGCTGTCCTAAACACGAGGTGGGCACAGGGCAGGCGCTGCCTGGCGAGCTCCCCGCATGGCCCTGCCTGCAGAGCCCCCGAGCTGCTGCTGGTTTTACTGGGAAGGAGGGAAAGCCCAGTGCAGTTTTGCACCCAGCCACTCTTTGTAATGGCTGTTGCTGCGTTACGCTTCAATGTCTGAATTCTTTCAGCATCAGCTGCAGATTTCGGTAGATTTTTACCAGGAGTGTGAGGAAATTCCTGGTCACTGTGGAGCTTTAGCTGTAGGAAGCTCTACGTATGGCTTTGCGATAGTGGGAGTAGCTAGCATGCATCAACCTACTCTCATTTCAAACAGCTGTGTAATGAGAGCTGCTTGTAAGATCCCCCATTAAGAATGGGCTATAATGAGTATGATGAAACCACCTCATCCTTGAAAGCAAATTCCTTTTCATGCCTTAATTAAAAGGGCTCCTAGTACTTCTGTGAGCAAGCATGATAACTTAGGAAAGACTCTGTTTGAGTTTTCATAAAACGTTCTCAATTAAAAAGCAGAATAGATAATATGCTGCTTTAATATTGTACAGTAAAAACCGATCATATTTTTGAGCTATTATTATTTCCCAGTCAAATACAACGTGTGTTGTAACAGTCTGCCCAAGAGACTGGCACGACAGCTACTTTCTGGTAGGCTGACAGCTGTATCCTGTTGTGGAGGAAAACCTAGTGGAGATGAGAGTGTCTGACCCTGTTGGGCAGGGCTTATTGCTGAAACTTGGGCGGCAGAAATTTGCAGATGACTGAGCCTTGCAAAAAGCGTCGGCTTAAATTTTCTGGAGGCAGACAGTTAAAGTTGGCTGTGCGGGGGGCAACAACACAGTTCGCTCAAAATTCTGCCTTAGTGAAAGGTGCCACGGGATGGGTTTGTGTTGGTGGGCCTTGGTGGGAATGAGAAACTGGATCAGCAATGAGAAACTGGATCAGCAAGCTGATATGGGCAGATCAGGCATCACTGGTCTGCTTCAGGGAACCCTCTGCTGCCCCAGAGCAAAGCACAGGGGCAGGAGAACATTGCCTGCTGCTCCCTGCTGCTGGTTCCTTGCCTTCCCTCCTTCTCCTCACTTGCATGGCAAAACTCTGTTTGCTTCCCTGTGAACAGAAATTCCTTAAGCGGGAAAGATGCCAATTAAAGAAAGAATTGTTGATTAGAGATAAACTTGCCAAAACGGGCGTTGTAAAAGCACAACTGTCTCCTGACATTTGTCTGAAGTCGTTCTCCCCTTGGGCAGAGCGTGAAGCTCCGAGCCCCTCGTGCAGGGACTTCCCAGCCGCATTAGGGGAGCAGAGAACTGGTTGTCAGGTTGCTCCCATGCCCTGTCCTTCCCAGGGCTCTCTCCCGAGACACTGCAAAGTGGATGAGGAAATGGCATCTCAGGGCTTGAGGAAGCAAGGCTTGTGAGCTTGTATGTGATACGGATTTTTAAGGCAAAATTTCCAGCGTCTCTGTCCTCTTAGCCAAAATCGGCTGCTCTTGAAAAATCTTCTACTCCTAAACTTCCATTTATGATGACCTAGAATCTGATTTTATGCACAGAAAATGAGCCGATGGACTTAGGACTGCCTGAATTCACCATCTTTTTAATACAGGCTTAAGATCAGGACAGATACCATTAGCAAAAAGATAGTTCAGCAAGCCTCACAGCTACGAAGGCTTTGTTTTCTTGTCCATTTCTGGTTTGTCTCCCATGCCACCTGTGCTACTCACCCTCTGTTCTCCATGCAGTTTAGGACACAGCTAAAACCTGATCTTCTTTCGCTTCAACCAACATTGCAGACTGCAGTTTGCACCCATTTTTGTTTTTCCTTGCAAACCCGTCAATCACACTAAACCATTTAGGTGTGAGCTGTCTTTCTTGTGCTCTCCTTCACACATCGCTGCCTCCCAGCCTTTTCTTGCTGGGTTGCTGCAGTTGGGTTTGCTTTCATGCTAGGTGGGAGATCAAATTCTTTAGCAGCACCACTGCCCCTCGTAGCATTGTTTGCAAGTTTTGTTAATTGCTAGTTGATGGTGTCTTGGTTTGCCGTTAGTCTGTTGTTCCCTCTAAAAAGAGGTGGATTTGCAGCTCCAAGGAACGTTCGTAATTCCCTTCCTGCTCTGCCAAAACGCTGCTCATGAGAGGCTGAGAGACTGCAAATGTCAGGCATGGCACCCAGGAGGACAATCTACCAGTCAATGCTGAAATGATTTGAACTAGTGAACTCTTGTTAAAACTGTTAATTGCTTTTTTAAAAACACTTAATGGAAATTGCCACGTTTAAGTAGTCCATAAAACTGTGATGACACCAGCTTTAATCAGGTGTCACGCAAACACGCGCATTATGAGCTACCTGGCCTGATAACTTGGACGGTGGAAACGAGTGACGGCAGCCTGGTGTTTACAGTCCTGGGGCTCTGTGGAAGAATCACTGATTTATTTTATTTATGAGGGGACTTCTCCAAAATGTGCCTTTATGTTTAATAAAGGTTAGGGACGAGGATGACCCCAGTAAAAGTGGAAGTCAGCAGGGCACAGTTGGGATGCATCATTTTGAATGCTTCATGCAGGAATATGCTGATTTGTCTAGAGACCTCGCTGTGGACTTGAAATAACCACAGCGAGCTGAATGAAAGCCACACTTGTTCCCTGCATTGTGTAGCCGCTCGTGACTCCTCTTTAAAGAGAAAAACAGGTGGGACTGAGCGTTGGGTTGAAGGTGTTCACACGGCCAAGGACCATCTAGGTCCTGCGTATCCCGTTCACGCGCAGGCTCTTTCTTGATGGCAGCTGCGGGCAGCCCTCTCAGAGGCTTAGGGCCGCGGGCTCGCTGCCTCCCCAGTGCTCCTCTCCTCCAGCCTTCTAAAAAAGGCAGCGCTAATTGCAGTGCTCAGCAGCAGTCTCAGAAGAGGGCCTGAAAATAGAAGTGGCTTGATGAAGTGACATACTTTCTAACCCTTTGCGATGGACCCTTTTAGGTCACAGCATCTTGGAGCAGTGCCGTAAGCGTTAGGAACGTGCTCGTTTGGTCCTGCTGGTGTTTGGACCCCATCCCTTTGCACCGTTGCTACACATACCGTACTCACATGTTTTTCTGCATGCTTCTTGCAAAATACCTGTAGTCGCTATCAACTTGTTTTCCCACTTGCCACCGAGCGATGAATTGAATTGAGCTGTGGGAGCAGCGCTATTGCCAGGATGGACTGCTTTAAGTAGGGCGGCAGTGATGGATTTTGGCATCACACCGCTAGGACTCAGCAAGCCCAAGGTTTCCACCTTCCTGTCTTGTGCAGCTGCTACAGGAGTACGTTGATGTTCCCTTTTTTCGTGCTTAAGGTTTTATGCTGGCTCGTGTCACAGGGTGTTTGAGGAAACTTCGGGCTATGACCTTAAATTGCAGCGATTTCTCTGGAAAACATCAGGCTCTCTTCCACTTCTTCTGGAGTAGAAGTTGATTTTATTAAACAAATAGAATTTATTGCTCTTGGTGGTTTTGAGCAGCACTGTGGAGGAACGTGGAGCTGCAGGTGTGCCATCTTTCTAACGACGGCCTGTTTCCAAGAAACAAAGCCTCACTGAATTTCCTGTGGTTAGGAAGGGTCTCCATTCAGCTCATCTCAGCAGGTTTATTTCCTAGGGAAGCTCTGTTGACAGCCGATGCTTTCGCAATTTGAAGTTGTTCCTGGTCAGAAGCATTTGGTACTTTTAGGTCAATGACGTTGTGTCCAGCCTTGCACTGAGGACAGGGGCTCTGTTCACTCTTTGAGTTGACAAATTTTTAGGAATAAAACCTTAGAAACAGTGAAATGTAAACGATAGGTACTTTCACTTCTATTTTTTTTCCTTTTCAGTTCAAAACTGTAGTTTCAGAAAACTGAATACTGCAAAACAGCCGATTTCAGAGGACCGAACACTGCCACATTTTGAGTCTGTATTTGTTCATCCCTAGGAGAAATTGTATTTCATATCTTATGATCTCTTCTTGTTTCCTCTTTTATTGACGGGGTAAAAAAGGGTTTATGGTGCTGATGCAGCAAAGTATTTTATGGGGCCGTCAGAGACAGAGAGAGGTGCTAACGTGTCTCGTGCAGAAGCAGGTCTGGAGATGAGGTGTTCCCAGTAACCAGGCTCTTGGCTTGGACCTCTGCTGGCAACGTGCTGAACTTCCACAGAGCTGCTCTGCAGAACCTCCTTGCCTCTATGGTTATGAAATCACATAAATAAAAGTATTCAGAAATAGGTTTTTTATTACACTTACGTGATATTTTTTAAACCTTATTTACCAGGGATCCTGACATTTTCTACCATTATTGTTACCTCTTCAAAATATAAACCCTTAATAGAGTAAACAGATTACCAGGGGAGTTTAAGGTAATTTAAAGCAGAAAATTTACAGTAGGACTTGAAAATCACTTTATATATATGTTTTTTTGAGGCAGCTGTTCTAAATGATCTTAGTCTTCCTTCTCCAAAGGGAGATTTTGTCTCTTTCCAGTCAGGGCAATAAATAAAGGTGAAAGAACCACCGTGAAAATGTCACTGAAATATTAATTTGCCAGAAACATGGTCTCAGAAGGACAAAAAAAAACCCAACCACACAAACAACCCCCTTCAGAATAGTAGTGGGATGTAAAATACTCGTTATTCACCAAACCCAAAAGGACCTGCACAGGTAAGTAGTGCACCTGGACCTTCAGCGCCAAGATCAGTGAAAGCCCTGAACCAGATTTTGAGATTTTGGGGACTATGGATTTTTTTCTCATAAGTAAATTAGTGATTTTTTTTTTCTTTGATATATCTAGCTCAGGGTATGCCTTCATTTTAATTCAGTTGAGGAATACCTGTGTTATAAAATCAGGGCACGGCAGGAATCCTGAGTTACACGGTTTAGTTGGGATACGCACAGGAAAAGGTTTCGCTGGCAGTGCTCAGCCCCAGGAGTTGAGGTCACAGTCAGGAACATAACAGCCCTATGAGTCCAGTCGCTGTTCCTGCAGCCACATATCCCTTAACTCGGGATATCTTTAAAAATTAAAGGTACAGAAGAAAGGTGAAATATTAACAGTGGATCGCTTACTACACCGCAGCAGTTCAATCATCAGTGCTGGAAAGTCAATATTATATTAACTTCTAAACAGTCTCTGTTTAAGTTCTCCAAAATGATGGAAATTCCGCGGCCCTTGTTTTCTAGCTGCGCACTTGGCTGCTTACGGAACGTCATATAAAAATGATGTTTTGGTAAGAAATCATTACCTCTGTTCTCCCAGAGGCAGCAGTTATATGTTACATCAAGTTTGATTTCAGAACAGTCTGCTACAAAGCGTGCCGTATAAATTAAAATAATACGGTCATAAGGTAGTAACGGAACAAACAGGGCTTGATGATGCCTATTGGAAAGTCTTTGGATAGCTCACCTGGAATGTCTACAAGAACTTCTGAGTATCTGTCACCAGCTGGCTTCCCAGAAGGTGTTTGTTTTCAGTCCCGACCGCAGAGGAGGTTCATTACCCCAGGTTCAGGTCATTTCATCGGGATTCCTCCTGTTGCATCGTGGCTGGCTAACTGGCAGCCGCACAGAGCGTTTGAACACCTGGATTAACAAAGGCCTTTGTACCCTGTTTATAGAAGATAAAAAAAAGATTGAAGCTTTTATAAATGGAAGACGTTTTACAGGACTGTAACAGACGAAATGGCCGTAGGCTTCCTGTTGTGTAAAATGCAGTTATTTTCCTCCAGGAGCTTTAGGGGTGTCCCTCCAGCACTTGTTCCCCTCCTGTTAGGCAGTCTGGGATTTTGCCAAGGAGGTCAACCCCCAACTGCCGAACCCCCAAGCAAACAAAATCGTTGTATAGAAAAGTAGGGTGTTAGTCTCTGTGTTTCTACGTGGCGGGTATGGACATGGTGGCTTCGTTTAAGTGCTGGGGTTTTTGGTCCTTGTAGATGAGCATCATTCCCAGTCTGCATTTCTGAAGGCTGATGTCGTGCTCCTGCCTGATTCCAGTGTTCGTGTAGTTCACAGGGATGCTTCAAGGGCTTGTTTGCTCTGTTTCCGTCTGGGATGGAGGGAGCGTGCCATGGAAGATAGCGTGTCAGCTCCTAAGCTGCACGAACAGCAGCGAGATGCGAGCTTGTTTCACTTTTATCACAGGACCTTGAATCAGGCTTGTTGTGCTGCCAAGTCCCCAAACGCCTCGTTGCAGTGTGCCTGGAATTCGCTTTTGTGGGATTGTTGGGTTTTGGTGCATATTTGTGCGTTTTTTCAGGCTCTTTGTGATTACTGCACAAATGAGAGTGTGGGGTGGGATGCAGTGCCTGGCGCTGGGAAGCTTTTGCATTTTGGGTCCTTCCCAGCAAGTCTGGGGAGGGATGCAAGGTCTGACAATTGCAAAATACTGTAATCAGTGCTTCGGGGGACGTGCTGGGCTGTTCCTGCTTCCTCTGCCCTGCCCCATGGGTCCTGCTGGGTGGCACATCAATTTGGTGCGTGCCACACGCGGTGGCAGGTGTCCTGCCGGTGGAGCACGGGGCAGCAGCAGGCTCAGAGAGGAGAAAAGATGCCAACAGCCGGCCTTCTTTTTCTGCTCAGCTCCTGGGAAAGGGATGGCTTCTGGCAGCCTGGGTCCCAGGGAGGTGGTCGGGGTGAGTGCAATGCACATCGTGCTCCGTAGGGCACGGCATGGGGAACGCGCGTTGAAGAGGTTTAGGAAATTTATGAACCCGACTTACCCACAGTGGACTTAGTGGGATATGTAATTCCTTTCGCTGTTACCATTCACAGAATGACTGCTCCAAGTCACAGCAACTTCTTAAACCTCTCCAAGCTCCCTGTTAATCACGTTATCTTGCTGGGAACGGCTGTGATTTTGGGCAGCACTGTGGCTGCTAACTGTTCTCCTCTCACCAGCTCTCTCTGATAGCTGGTTTGCTGTGCCTAGGAGCATGTTTGGCCTCTCCTGCCCCTCTTGTTCCCTTGGCAGAGGGACACTTACCTACTCCCAGGCTGCTGCACCGCGAGACAATTTGATCCATGCTCTGAAAGGAGCCCGTGTTGTCTCGTGCACCGGCGGGGAGCTGCCTTGTTATTTTGGTGCTCTTCCTAGCCTCACGACAGCTTGTCAGAGAAGAGAAGTTTTGCTTTATTTTCTTTTCCTTTCATCGTTGTTGACTAATTAGTAGCCAAACAGACAGCATTTGTTTTTGTTCTCAGACTGGTAGCAATTGAAGAGTTGGATGCAGCCCAGAGCCCCGGAGTCAAACCATGAACCTTGGGGATGGTTGGGTGGGGAGGGGACGGGGGTACCGGCTGCGGCGCTTCTTCCTGACAGGGTCGTCCACACCTGGGAGACTTCCCATCCCTCGGGAACGTTTTCATGTTCTGGAGTAATTGAAAATGATCGTGATTAGTTTTGAAATGCCGATTTTAAATAAGTTCATTGTAAACAAGAGAAGCGATCGTGCTGTAGGGTCAAGGAGGATTGGGCTGGGAGGAAATTTGGGACCCCGTTCTGTGGCTGTTTACGCAAGAGGTAACCCGTGGAGCAAAGTGCTTTTTTTTTTTTTTTGTAGATCCAAGGTTTGTTAGAGAGGATCAGAAGCACAGCCCCTCTCTCTGGGTGTCATCCCCTGAAGATGAATGGCTGTCAGAGCGTGCGTGTGAGCCCCGCGTGGCTCTCAGGTGCCAGATGAGCCGTGGCTGTTGCGTGTCCCTTCGCACTGCGCTGCGGCCAGGAAGCCCCTTCTCGACCAGGGGACCTGTTAGTCCAAAGGAGTTAACAGTCACGCGTCTGTGTCATTCTGAGAGTAACCAGCGCCCTGTCATTTCAGCCGGTGATTAATGGTGCAGAGCCGTGGGTGACACGCGGCCATTTCTCACACCCGGCACAGTTCGGGATGCCGAGACGCGAGTCCTGACCGGAGCGGCGATGGAGAGCGGCCCTCCTGCCGGCAGCTCGCCCCGAGCTACTCGCCTCGTGCAGCCAGGCTCCGTCACCTTCCCACAGCGGGACCAGATGTCCCAGCGCAGGATGTAATGCTGCAAAGAGGGGAGAAAAATTAGGTTAGAAGCTCTGAGAACTGATCTCCGCTTCTGTTGAACAGTTGGGCAGCTCCTGGCCATGGCGTGTCAAACCTGACAAACTTCCCCCGAAGTCACGGATTTTTCCATTCCATTTGGCAGTAGAAAATCTTCCAAAGCATTCAAATTCTGTTTTCCTTCCTCAATTCCATTGGGACGTAAAATAACTCAGAGTAAGGAATTGTTGTGTTTCACTCGGGCCTGGGAACAATTAACCATTTTTCTACAGAATCCCCCTTCTAATTTTGTCTTGCTTCCTCCTGGCCGTATTTGCCTCACGCTGCTGTGTGTTTGCTCCTAGTTTGATGAAGGCTGGCCGGCTCTGGGAGGCTCGTTTAGAGTCAGACCTTTGCTGTATAATTCTCATTAAACTGAAAAGTTGTTGAGAATTTCCTCTCCGCGCATCGAGGTGATTATCCGTCCCCGGCGGTACCTCAGTGACAGGCTTACACCCTGCAGCCTTACCCTGCGTGCGTATCAAGCTCGGCTCTCCCACAAGGTAGCAAGCAGAGTGTGCGTTCCCTCTGCATTATTTATGGAATTGAAAATGCCTTCTCTCAAAAATTGCTGTGGACTCTGCACTTCTCCGCGATGCAGCTGGGAACGCGGGGGGCGTTTGGAGGGACGTGGGGTGGGCGCTCCTCGGGCTTGCACCTGGCACAGCCTGGTGCAGTTCACCACAAAGGTCTGTGGAGCTGCTTTAAGAGCTCAATAAAAAGACAAAGAATCCCTTACTTATTGGAGTTGGAGGTCCAGTGAAGGAAGATTTAAAAAAAAAAGAGAAATAACATGGCAAAAAGGTTTTGTTTTCATCTGTTAGTGTTTTTTCCCAATTAGACGCTGTTCACAATTGTGCTTGCAGATGCAGTGGTCTGCCAGTGGTATCGCGTTCATTAACCTTCGGTCAGACTTGCAAATGTGCCCTTAAGCTTGGGTTGGCCCCCACGGCAAGGGAGAACAAAGGGCAGACCCTCTGCCAACAGGGACTTTCCCTGTTCTTAATGCCCTCATAACGGTGTCCACACAGCCTTTATCATTTGTACTTGTCAATAAGCCAAAATCAGGAAGATTTATTTTTTTTTGGCGACGCTTTTGCTCATCCAAGCAGTGTGTTGTTGCCTGTTACTGTCCACAGCCCCGTGCGCTTCTTGATCGGCCTGAAAACATTGAGAGCCAAGCTTTAGACTGTGCGCTGGCTGATGTATGATTAAGCTCCACCAAAGAGAATGATATTTGTACAAGGAAATTTAGGGCCTCTTCTCATGGCTGCTGGAGCTATCAGAAGTTTCAGGTACTGATGTGCAGGCAAATGTATTTGCTCATTAATGGCATGTATCATCTGTAAGGCAGGAGAATGAATTATATAAATACTGAAAGTCTCCAGCCAGCATTTCCACGTGGGTTTAGAAGTTGATTTTACCTTGGGTGCTTTATTCCTACTGCTAGGATGCATGCTTGGAGGTAGCCTACCTGCAGCTAGTGCACACCGCAGGTTTATTATTTGCAGGTAACAAAGAGAAATACATCAGCACACTGGAGACATTAAAATGTAGGGTTTCTCTGTGGCCTTTAATGAGGGTTCCAGTGCTCTGCAAAAAATACCTGGATTTTTCTCCTACTTTCTTGAAGGGTCCAAAAAGAAGGGGAGAATTTGCTGCATATGTGGTTTGAGGATACCGTATTTAGGATAATCACCGTTTTTCACTAGTTTTTGACGTGTGCCCAAGCATGGCACTCGGTGAGGTGTTCAGTATGTGCCCTTCCTGCTCTGGTGCCTGAAAGAGGCTGAAGTCCCCGTGTCTGTACTGAGCAGCCAGAATCAAAGGTGTGCTTCCCATCTGTGTTTGGGTTGTTTCCTTGCACAAATCTTGCACAAACGTTCCTTTGGATATGGAAGTGAATCAGCTTTACTTGTGTATTTCCTTTTCCCATTTATTTTCTGTAAGTGTGCTGGCCAGTAGGCTTTCTGGCTGCAATTAGCACTGATGTAGGATTGAAAAAAGATGCCAGAAAGAACATTTTAGGCAGGTAATTGTGACTGTTCACTCTCCAAGTCTGACTCTGAGATTGTCTTTTCCAGTCAAGGACCAGACATGCTGTGTGACTTACGTCTTACCAGATCCACCCAGGTATACAGGCAAGTACCTGGAAGCATGTGGCAGACTGGGAAGTACTCACAGAAAGTGTCTAATGACCAATCTCAGGTAATATCCAGTGTCTGCTGTGATAGTCAGGACACTCGTGACTTGTTCACAGGCAATTTGCAGAAAGCAAAGCAGCCGATGTACATCAGATATTCCTTATCCCTTCATCATGCTGTTCTAGCTACAGTGGGAGGGAAGCCTGGGAAAGGATTTCTCCTTTTCCCACCCACCAATTCCAACCCGCTGTGGCACGCACACCGCCACAGCTCCTCTCTGTCACGTAGGGCGCAGCATCTTCCCAAAGAGGTGCGTGCTCAAGCTTTAGTCCCCTGAGAAACGCCAGCTCCCAGCTGCCCTTTGCAGCTCACCTGACTTTCGCGTCCCCCCTCTAACAGCACCGTGTGTGTCGGGACATCTGCTCCCCCCTGGGAAGGTGGCAGCGGGCACCAACACGAGAGCAGTTAATGATCCTAAGGACATCCAGGCAATCTGCCAGGTTGAGAGCTCAGCCTTTCTCTCCTGTCTTTTTTTTTTTACCTTGTCAGAAATTCAAAGTAAAGATATTTGAGTGAAGAGGCTCATCCAGAAAAACAGCACGTTAATTATGGAAGGCAGATTCTTGGCTATCAGTTGCTGTCCTGCACTGATTTCTATTTTTAATGCGGGAAGACGTTCGAGTCTGTGGTTTGCCATTGCTAGAACCGCTCAGTGAAATCTCTAACAAAGAATTTTGGAGGCTACAGTCTAGAAACACAGTTTTCTCCCTGTTCTTTGCCATTATTAGTTTCACCCCATCAGGTCAAATTTTCAGGTGTTTTCAGAGAGCTGCGTGTCCAAGTGTCTTACAGGTTTTGTAAGTATCTGCAGGTGCCAGAGGCTAGAAACAAAGCATCCCTGTCGTGTGTTCAGTGTTGTGTCGCGTACACCAGGGGAACTGACAGCATTTCAGAAATAAGGTTCCTGTTTATAGGTTATATGCCATGATGTATTAATATGCAAATCTGTAGAAAGGCAGAATTCAGGAGGTTTAAAAATCAAGTTCTTTGGATAAATTTGCATGGCAGTATGGGGCCTGCAGTTGCTGAGTGTCTGTGTAACCCAGGGCTCCCTGCACCCAGCGTATGCTTCAGCACTTTGGCCTGGTCTCTGCTGAAATTTTGCTTCACTGACATTCAACACGTGAACAGAAATTGTGACGGGGAGAATGGGGAAAGGGGCTTACCTGGTATTTGACAAGTCTTTACTTTGATCATTTTGCTGCATCTTTTTAAGGCTCGAACTCAAGTCCATCAGCCAAACAAGCAACTCTCCTTCATTCCAAGCTACCCCTGTCCTGAACACTGCAAGAGGAGTGTTTTGCCCTGACAGGGAGAGACGCCCTGCAGTGCCCACTAAAATATAGTTGTCTGCTCTCAATTATACTTGAAAAGAGCTCAGGGACTGCGGTGATGGATGACAGCATCCAAACCCAAAGTAGCTTTGTTTAGTGTGTTTTGTGCTATGATATAGGAGAGATAATTCTTACCCGGTATCTCTTAAAGGAAATCCTGAGGGTGAATCAATTACCTTTCTTTTCTGAATCAATAGAGATGGGATGTATTGCAGTTACTTTATGCTTTAGCGAGTGCTCGAGCACAAAGGATGGCTGTTGATGATAACCATTGCAAAGAGTGCAGGGCCATTTTTTTCCTTTTCTTCTCTTAAGGACACTACAATCCCCTCAGTTCACACACTTCATCACTCCTAGTCACAATCTTTTCTCAACAAAGATTTAAGAGCAAGAGGAGGAAGTAGGCTCTCAAAACATAAAAAGTCGGCACTGGAACATGGCTGGTAGCACTAATGACAGCACTTCCCCTTCCTGAGACTCTCCAAGCCCTTGATGCTTGTGAATTTTGACTCGGGAATGTTCAGATTTAGGAGATGGAGTGTGGGGGAATGGGCTGTGAGCTGACACTGCGGTGCTAGCTTAAGGTTAAATCAAGTCATTGAGGCTCAGCCAAGGATAAAAAGACACATTTCCTGCATCTCTGATTCTAAAACAATTACCCTTATGCTTTTTTTTGCAAGACACTTCGGTGTATCCCGCCAGGTATGCTCTTGTTCAATAAAAAGTAGAATACTATTATATGGAAGACCTGATACTTTAAAATTTGCTTGATTTTAAAATCGTTTGATAACTTACTGCCTTTATAACCTTCATCATTATACTCTCAGAACAGTTCTAATACGGGTGTACAGTGTGATTTAGCAAGAGCTTCCTGAGGGCACCCCAAATGATAACCTGAGGATAGGATGAAATAGCATTAATAAAAAAGGAAGAGTGGTTTAAGTTTTTGAAAAGGTACCCTAAGACAATAGGGATGGTAGCTTCCTTTTTTCCTGTTTGTGGCTTGAGAGATCCAAATATATCTGAGAGGTCCATCTGGGTCACTCTCCTCTGTGTTGTCAGACTGCTCTCTGGTGAGACAGGAGAGGGGAAACCAGATGAGAAGGGAAGGCTTCTTAAGCTCCTGCCTTTTTGCTTGATGCCGAGGTCCCAGGAGGGCTGAGGCAGTCTGAGGCAACAGAGATGTGCACTTGGCTTTTCTCTGTGGTTCCCTTGATCAGGACCTGCTTTCCTTTTCAGAAGCTGTGCAGAAACTAAAGGCACTAAAAAGACAGCGAGGGCTCTGTTGGCTGCTGCTCCTCAAAAGGAGGCAGGCTGTCTACTGCAGGAATCTGTTTACTTGTTAGGAGAGGGCCCTGTTCTGTTGCAGGCATTGCTTTGTCCTCTGGGCTTACATAGCAAAGAATTTTAAAGGAAGGGAAGAAGTGAAAAAAGAAGGAAATTTATAAATGCCTTTCCCTAATTCTGCACAGATGGCACAGGTTGGGACGGTGGGCAGGAAACCTTGACGCGGCTTCCCCGATTCAAGAAACGCCGATGAAGTTTTGTCTGGGAGCCGCGGAGGTGGTATTCCCTCTGTGCAAAGCCCCCTTTTCTCCCGTGGAATGAAGCATTCATCTATCTGCACGTAGCTCGATAGCAGAGCAGGTTAACAAATTAGGTGTAACTCGGGCAAGAAAGATGATTGTGCCTGAAACTGAATTTTCTGGGCGAATAACAAAACAGTCCTGATATATTTCATTTTGACTGAGTACCAATCAGTTTAAAAGGGGCAACAACAAACAAAAATGTTTCAAGGGTATTTAAGGTGTCGGAAGGGCTTTGTATAAAAGTTACGTTTCCGTTACCTGCCGACCCTGCCTCTACGAGCTGGATCCTAGGACGGCTGCGGGACGCTGCGGGTGGTGCCAGCAGATACGGGTGCAGCACAGGGGCGTTTGTGAGTTTGTGAGCCATATTCGAGCACCTGTGCAAGCTTCTAGAGCCTCGAAGAACACCTTAGACACATAAGGTAAAAATTAATTCTCTACTATGACTGTGCCTCCATACATTTCTGAAAGAGGGGGGAAGAGCAGTGCGTCTCACCCAGAGTATTTCTTCCTTCTCCTTTGCTGGAAGGGATCCCTCTGGAGAGGAGATCCTGCCAGCTTTCTTTTATGTTGCCTTCCACGGAGCTATTCCCCTTGGTTTCTCCTTGTGTTCTTGGAGGAGAGAGGAACAGCTTTTGTACCTTCAGGGTGTAAAACCTGGTTCTGCTGGAGCGAATGGAAGTTTTCCTTTCAAGACAGAATTTCACTCGTAGCGCCTGCTTGGGGAAACCAGAGGATTTAATCTGAGACATTGCACGTTGTAATGATCACACATAAAAGAACAACATTAACCTCGATGCCACATACAGAATTATTTCTGAGTGGAAACGAACAAAATTTTATAGAGTAATATTATTTGCAAGGCCTTCTCAGTAAGAGAAAATGCTACAGATGATGGAGAGAACTAAGAATTACAGCCTGAACTACCAAAAACCTCTTTTTGACACTGTCTCTTTAATTAGAAAAAATGAGCCTAACCAAGATGTATATCAGCATTGATTTTTATAATAAGCTTTTAAAGCAAACACACGTGGTGTCACTCTGCTATTTTATAACGTACACTGCTAACCATTTATTCTGTCATATAACAGTTCACCGGCAGACATATTTTATTATTTTTTCTGTGTAATAAAAAAGGCAAAATCAATACCTATTATATGGCATACCTTCAAGGTTAAAAAGTACTAAATCTTGATGCTAACATCTTTTCCTTGTATGCATTAATTTATGAGCAATATAAATTCAATACAAATACATTTTCTATCTATATGATTAAAACTAGATCCTAAGTATAACAAAGGATTCAGTCAGTCTGGAACGAACATCACGGTGCTCACGCTAGGCAGCGTGCTCGCGTAGATTGCTAACCTTTGCAGGAAATCTAACTGAAAACCTGAGAAAGCTGGTACCTGGGAAAGCCAAATGCGCTTGGAAGCAAAGGTACCGCGGTTTCACATATTTGGATGTCGTTTCTGATCCAGCAGAAACTCGTCTGGCCTGACAATCGCACGCCAATTAAACGTCTTTATTAGGTCGATACAAAAATTGAGTCGTTCTCCTTGGCTCTGTCGCTGGTAGTCATTTAACAACAATTACAGGGTACAGTTACTTTAATGATGAGAGGCATCAAAACCGAGAAAGTGAAAATGAAAGTGTCAAAGCCGTCAGAAGACTTGTCTCTTCTGGGTTATGGCTAAATTACGGGGATGTCTGAGGGGGAAGCAGGATGATGATGTTGCAGCCTAGCACTGTGCACTTCGCCAGTGCTTCACGACAACATCAAAACAAGAAAACCCAACACCTCGCTCTCATTATGAGTTAGTTCAAGATCTAATGTGATTGCAGCAGTAGTAAATGAAGAAGGACACCCCCTCTCTCTCTGTTATTAAGCAGCTAAAGCTTTTGGGTTTCTGATGCAATTAAGAATTCGTGGCAGGTGTGAAGCCAAGTGATACTTGTTGGGGATGTGACACGCACAAAGCGTGTGCCTAATATGTATCTTGTTGAGTGTTAAAGTAGAAATCTTTTCTATTCATTACTGCTTTTTCACCACTCAGCAATTAATTGTGTGTTGAGATACTTATGAATATGCAATGACTTCTTCCTGCCTGTGAGCAGTCTTCTCCTGGATGTATGGGAAACAGTGGCACAGAGTCAACTAAGCAGTAGCTGAAACTCCCCGTGTATAATAACATCCTTAACATGCAAAATGCAGATGATGCTAGAAACCAACGGTAATGAACAGATTCATATTTATGGGACAAAACTCTGCCCCTGGGTTATAGCTCAGGGAGGGCAGGGGGGTTGCCTGGGTGCCAGCCCGCCGAGGAACCTGAGCCCTTGTGTCGTACTGCCTGCGCTGAGTGAAACCAGCTTTCAGGCCTGCAGACAAGAAGAAGCGGGTAACACCCGTTAATACCTCTTATCCTGGGAGGCTGGGGTCCCTGCTTGCATCGGGATATATGCAGTATTTTACTCTTTACAATATTAACTCATTTATTTATTTATTATTTTCCCCTGCTTGGCTTTAGAGCTGCTCTCAGCATCTTCAAATAGCAGCGTAAAGCTGGAAATACCCTTCCCTTCCCTCTCAGTAACAACTTTAGAGGCTGTTTTACTGCTCTGTCTGCATTACTTCATGGTAGAACTCTCTCCTCCCAGCTGAGTGGCAGAACCCCAGGAGCAGCCCAGCTCATCTTTTCAGAGCACCCGTCACCGACACACATCTTCCAAGACGTGTGATGAGTTCATTGACATTGCAGGCTTTCTCAATTCCGTGGTCATTGCAGAAGGTTCCCTGTTGTGGCCGATGGGGAAATCTCTCTGGGAATCTCCACACCGGCTATCAAATTGCCATCGATTTCTGCATTTCTTCAAACTATTCACTTACCATTAACTACATCGCTTCCCATTTACTGAATCTGAAGGCAAAGTTCTCCAGACTACTTTGCATTTACTGCAGTGGCTTTTTTTTTTGAGGGCAGCAACTGTTCAGTGAACCAAATAATGCTCCACAGGCTCATGATTTTGGTGCATTGGCCAGGTACTGGCCTTTATTTTTTGACAAATCTTTTCCAGATAAAACTCCATTTTGTTTAGTTTTAGTTTAAAACACCTTGACAGAATTCAGCTCGCTTCCAGCAAAAGTAGCAGTGGATGCTAATAATGAAATACAATTTATAAAGAAATTCATGTTTTGTTTTCTTCCGTTGTTTGGAGAGGAAACAAAAGGCTAGCTGATAGATGAAGGCCTTATGCACTAAGTGGAAGTTGGAGAGGCATTTCTCTGGCAAGCGCTGAGCTTCTGGATAAGAGGAGATTATAAGGGAAATGCTCGTGCAACCTTAGCAGCATTACAAACAGCACCGCCACAATGAGAGAACAGGCTCATTGCAGTGATCTAAAGCCACTGCTGTTTTCTTTAAGGCGAACATTGTTTTTATGCCCTACAGATAAATCCCATTATAAGCTTCGATCAAAGCAAACACACTCACTTTGAGGCTTTGGGCACATGTAAATTGCTTTGTTATCCACATGCATTTGCATACATTTGCAAGGAGACGGGGTCTACACGTAATGGTGCCTTTTCTTCTCGGCGGTGTGTTGAAATTCGAGGAACCGGTGGTTTTCTGAACTGAGATGATTTCTGAGCGAAGGAAACGCGGAGCACGAGTCTGGAGGTGAGCACAAAGCTCGGTCATTGCCAGAGCTGCCAGGGGAGGCCGTGCTGGGAATGGCCTGAACACGGGCGTTGTTACATTTATCTTGCTGTTCTTTATGGTAAACAAACGTAAATGGGGTAGTTCCCAGACAGGGACATTTCTCTTGTTTGGCCACTTCTGGAATGACTGCGCCAAGGGTGTAGGAAACGTGCAGGTTGCCAAAGCATGGGGTATCCGTCTTTGTTAGGCTCTGCCGCTTGTTTTCTTATATATTTCCCCACTTAGTTGCCTGAATTAAATTGGATTAACTCGCTCTCTCTCCCAATTAATGCTGTTAACAGTAATAACAGCCATAATGTGTGAACATCTGGCATTTCAGTACACAGCAAGCTTTCAGAAATACCAGATATGAATCTATTGAAATCGGTCTCTATAGTGATTTTTCCAGCGTTCTGTGGCTTAGACAATGAATTCTCCTTTCCTCTCCGGTTGCCTTTCATTATCAAGGTTTGTTAATTCTTTAGATGCTGGGGTTAGATAATTAAATACCCCTTTGTAATTACCGCAGTGCCTGTGGGTTTGAGACCTGCAGCTCATTAGGCAGCGCACTGTCCTTCTCGGATAGGCGAGGGAAATACTTTGTGCTCATCAAAGATCTCTGTGGCAAATTAAGGTCACGGCTGGCTCTTGGACGGGCTCAGGTCTGAGGTTTTGTTTCTGTCATTAGTTACCTCCGGGGCAGTTCGTATCAGAAGCAGCTTTTTGAAGGCAAATATTGCCCGGTCGATTGTTTAAAACTTCTGGGCTTTTGGTGGCGAACACGTTGCCCCAGTAGATCGCCCGTGGCTTCTCCACTACAGCCAGCGGGGATTCTGTGAGGCTGCCCACGCCTTCCTTCAAGCCTGATGGAAACGTCTCCACTCTAGGCTCACGACTGGCCTCACAGTGTCCTTCTTTTGACCCCGTGACCGTCCTTGTTGGCGATTTGTGCTGACGGGTTGTCTGTTCAGGTGCCTTCCCGTGCCCTCTCACTGCGCTCAGGCTGGGCTCGCACCTCAGGTCTGAGATTACGATGGGGGAACCCACGGCTCAGCTCGTGGCTGCTGTTTTGTTTGGTAAAATTTATATGATTAGGTGTTTCCTCGCTAAACTAGGAAGGAAAATACTGAATTATTATAAAAGAGGATTGCAAAGAGACTGAGCACTGCAATGGTGAACGATGCAGAATTGCTTGCTGAATGAAAACCAGGCAAATGGAGCCCGTGAACTCTAACAAGAAAACCCCAGAGGTGCACTAAAAAGGAGAAACTGGAAGTGGATATGGCTGGTGTAGGAAGTAAACCTGGTTTTAATCTGCAGAATAGTAGGAAAAGAGAAGAAAATCCTTTCCAAACAGAAGGACATATTGGTAGGGGTGCAGGTGTAGCAGATAAAACGGGGTAATCATGTCCCCCATAGAAGCCTTTCTCCCCCGCAGTGCCTGGAAAATCGTAGCAAGGTGGGCAGGTCTGCAGCACCCAGAGGAAACCTGTGCTGAAGCTTCTTCAACAACCCTACGGTTAATTTTTGCGTGAGGCTGAAGCCGACTCGTGAGCAGCAGAATGTGCTCAGAAGGGAGCCCCAAGACGTTTTTCCCCACCGGAAAATTAATAGTGAGTAGCAGGCTGCTCTTCTGCTGGCTTGAGGCGAGCGTTGGGAGGAAGGGCATCCCAAAGCCTGCCCTCACAAGCCTACCAGCACGTAGGGGGAAGGGTGTCACCACGGATCTGCCAGATGGAGCATGTTAAAGGGCAGCCTGCTGAGCGGAGAAGGCAACGAGATTGAAAAGCCAAGCACATCGAGGAGTGCACCGTCTCCCCTAGGAGGAAAACAAAACTGCAGACAGCGTTTGCAGCAGCACAACACTGATTTGTAGAGGCTAGTTGGGGGTGCAGGTGTAACTCATTTATGGGGTTGTATCGCTAAACAGCTGCGTTTGGTAGTAGCTTGAACCAAAATGCCAGCTCCCCAGTTTCAGGGCTGTGCCTGAATCTGGGTTGGAGCCTGGCCCAGCTGAGCTGCTGGTAAAATTCCTACGGAGCAACGTGGAGCTGAGGCTGCAGTCGCTGCTTTGCAGGAGGCATCCCACTGGGCACTCCATCCCACCGAGACATCCCACCAAGACATCCCAACGAGCACTCCAGCATCCAGAGCGAGGGCTTTGGAGGATGAGAAGCACCTGAAGAACAAAACAAATGCCATCATGCCAAGCTACATCCAGCTGTGAATCTCCTGAAGAGCATTATCATTTCTTCTTTTCATGTCTCCATGATTTGTATTTTTTACCACCTCCAAATCTGGTAAGCAGCATCAGATCAGAAGAAAAGCAGGAGGCTGTCAGCTGGGCTCCGAGCATGCTCTGCCTCACGTTGTCGTCGCCGGTGCTGGGCGAGGTCTGGGAACTTTGCCTCCAAGACTTTTAACTCCACAGGTACGGTGGCTTTTGCTGACGTGGAAGTTGAAGGCCATAAATAACGCTCTCATTTGCCACGTTTCCAGTTTATAGTGTGCTCGTGCATGGCGCGATGAAGTAGGTTTTCATAAATCTTCTCTTTTTATCTCGGCTGATGGCTCCTTTTTAGATCTTACCCTGCCAGCAATTTTCCACTTTTCCAGACAAATGAATGCATGTAAGCAGAACGTCTATGGCAGTTGAAAGGTTAATGGAAGGAAAATGTAGTGACTTCAAAGTAAGTTTTATTAAGTGAAGCTTTGATTTTCTCCATTATTGGCTCTTTTGTGTGGAAAAAAAAAAAAAAAACTAAAAAAAAAAAAACTTACATTCTATATAAAGCACCCAGGCACAGGCTGCTCATGAACAGAAAGCAAAAGAGTACAGCAAAGAATATTAAATTGTTGTTTTTCTATAGTTCCTTCCAGCTGAAGGTCACAATGAATTCATTATATTTCAGGCTTTTTTCCTCTTACACGTGTGTTAAATATTACCAGTCCTTTATCACAAACAAGTAAGAGACTGAAGCACAGAGTCACATCTTTAAAGATGAGAATAAATGTCTAAGGGAGCCCTAGGAGGAGATTTGGGATATTTTGGTTCCCAGTTTTGGCCCTGACCCACATGAGAATTGCCTCTTTTTAAGGCTTTTCCATTCAGAGGCTGGGCAGAGCGCTCTGTCAGCACTCACCAGATAAATAATCGCGGTTGCACCTGCACACCAAATGTATTTGAGAAAACTTCTGCTGCTGGCAAATACAGATCCCGCGTCTGCACACCAGTGATGAGATAACTCCCTTTGTGAAGAAGAGAAAAGCCTATTGTTCGGAGGGTTTTCAGAAAATTATACACCTGAGGGAGGTCAGTTGCCATTACACTTGCATAATTTCAGTTATCTTAGAGACACTTAAAAAAGGAAGAATCCTATAATTTTCTAAGTTACAAAAGGAATTCTTCTCTTTCTTGTGCTCGTTCCACCCGGCCTAGCTGCCGTGCTGTTGGTGCTACAAGAGGTGAGTCTCCAAAACGTGGAGGCAGGTTTCAGTTCAAGGCGAGGCGCAGTGCTCGTGTCCTGTCGTCTGCATGCGGTGCGCGTGACTCCTCTCAGAGAGCCGTCACGATAAAGGGGTTTGGGGCCTGAAGATAACGGGCAAGTGAAGTCGAGGAGCAGAGGAAGGATAAGCAAAAGGCAGGAGAGGTTTCGCAGTGTTGGAAGGGTGGTGGTAAGTGCAATTGGGTGCGTTGTGTTGGGGAGGGACGGCAGAAACTGTGCATGTTACACCCAGCACGGGTGTTCTGTGCTTTTTACAGAAGTGCACTTGACCTTTTTGTCAGTAGCTTCCTTGAAGAATTTCATCTTGGCTTTTTGACATGAAAGAATACGAAAGTAATAAAAATCCTTATTGGCACATGCAGTATTTTACCAAAACCATAAGCAATGTTTGCCATGAACTCAATACACCAGTGCGTTATGGGCTGGGTTCCCTTCGCCCTTTTTACTCCTGGCAGCATCCATGGCACATGAGCCGTGCCTGAAGGTCACTACAGCTCTAGCCCAGGAGTTATTCATAGCCTTTGGTAAATGTTACCTTCTTTTTCTGGGTGCAAAGTGCAGATTATCAGTGGAATGCTGACCGAGCACAGCGAGTCTTGGGGGTAGGTTTGGGAGGAGATAACAAGGCCACTGGGGAAGGACACGCTGCAGAGGAAATTGTCTCGGGCATAGTGGAGTGCCGGCTACAGGGGCTCGAAGAGGAAAGTATGAGCGGGGTGGGTTTCCTTTTAAACCTCAAAAATTTCAGGTGGCTGGCATCTGTGTTTTCCGAAGCTATCCTGTCCACCAGCAAACAGCCCGGCACAGTTTCCATTTCAGATGAAATTTCCCATGGCATTTCCCATTCCATTTCCTATTGCAGACAAAAGCCAAAAAAAGAAATGTTTATTAAAAAAAATTATATATTCAAAATAAACCCCAAACTTTCAATGCATATTTTAAATTCTTCATAGCAATAACTTGAGCCAGGCATTTTCCTCTCGCATTAACCCCCCTCCATCACGGAATTTCATTTCATTCTGCTGTAACTGATGAGTTGTTTTAAGGCTGCACAGAGTTTCATGGTCAAAATGGAAATGAGTTGAAGAAAACAGAGCGTAATTAAGGATTCTGCAATTTTACGTATCACTTCCCTTATGATAATTGGCCTGCAACATGAAATATTTAAAAACACAATCAAACTCTGTCTGTATACACGAGGCTGTGTTTGTGTATCTGTATCTGTTAGCACTGCGCCATGTATTAGTTGCTTGCAACTAATTAGTTGCTAGCTACTCACGGCATCTGTATTGGAGATCCCGTGGGATTCTAGGGAATGTGACCTTATTTTAATGTTTTTCTGGGCTTTGAGAATCACTCCTTTGTATCTGCTGCTAGGACGTGGGTTGTTGCTTTAATACCAATAACGCTTAGCACTCTTTTTACGTTTAGATCCCAAGGACACCTACAAAAGTAGACAAATATTCTCTCTATTATGCAAGTGCATCTCCTGCTTTAGATCCGGGCGCTTAGAACCAGATCCGACTGTTTTGTTATTGGGGGCTGCTTGTGGGGTGGTTCCAATAAGCCGGGCTGGAAGCACCAAAGGTGGGATTCTGCCCTGCTCCCAGCTGCACAGCTCCGCTGGCTTCCCTCCACTCCTTTTACTCCATCGATAGCTTTACCCCGTGCCACCCATGGGGCATCCGCCCCAAGTGGCTGGCTGCTCGAGTAGCGGGGCCCTGGGCTCCACCAGAGAGCACGGTAGGAAATGGGCTGCCCGTTTGCATGTGTGGTGACTTGTAGCAGAGATGGGATGGTATCCAGCCAGACAAGGCGAGAGAACAGAAATAATGGCTGAACTTGAAACAACCAACATGTATTTTTAGCGCTGTCTGCCTAGCAATCATACCAGATCTTGGGGTTTTGCTCTGCTTTCCCTAAAACACTTTCATCTACAAGGCTGAAGAGAAGCTTGAGCTCTCTACTACAGATTTATTTCCACAATAAAGAAACACATTGGTGTTCTTCAGGCCCGGGTCAGTTTGATTAAAGATACTCATTAGACTTGGTCTAGAATTTGGTATAATGCTTGACGTGTAGTTCTTAAATCTGCTGAAGTTTGCCAAATCAGTACTTAGCTTGTGTTTTTATGGTGATGTTGTTTGCGTTTAGTAGATGATGCATGATATATATATATATATATTACTTGGCACTAGAGCCCCATTAAAATTGGAGCGTGTTCAGTGGCTATTTTCTCTTTAAAAGGCCACTCTCTATAGGATGCAGTGCTCTGGGATCTTGCCACTTGTGTTCATTAAGGATCTCATGGCACTTCTGGCAGGAGCTAGGTGGCTGGGCTTCATGGCCTGGCTTGTACACCAGTTTGCACTGGCCAAAGTCCAGTTTGAGTAATTACATCCTGCATGCCTAAATTCCCCCAGTAATTTCAATTAGAGTTAGTATTGTTTTTCACGCCTGATCCTAAAATGTTGTGTGGGGTTGCTGTGTGATTAAACTGTTGCGACATTCCATCCCAGAGGTAGGTAAAATGGTCTTGGCTTCGCACTTTCTAAGGCATTTCCTTGGGATGAATGGGCAAAATGAGCGTAAAAGATCATTTCTGTTTATCTGAGAAATATTGACGGCGAGGTTTGCTGCCTGGTTGTTGGCCTTTTTTTGTACTAAAGCAAGAAGGAGTGTTTCAAACTCAAGACGTGACCAAGAAAGTATAATTAGGCGTGTTGCTCAAGGTGTTTTAAAGGTTTTAAAGCAAATTAAGATAATGTACCTTAATTGCATTTGCATAATGGGCATAGTTGAAATCAGGTCCCTTTTTTTTAGCGTCTGTGACTTCCTCGGCAATGTATGCAAGACCAAGAGCCAACTTTCTACCTGTGGCAAAAAGGAAAATTGGAACTAAATCTGGATGGAGTTTAGTATGTGAGCAGAGTTCAAATGAAGACGTAGCTGTGCTTAGTGCACAGGGAGGCAGCCATCCTTATTCAAAGTGATCACATGCTCGCATTTGGGATTTACGAAGTCCTTGATCTTTGAGATACTGAATGAGCTCATTCCATCCGACTGCACACTCAAATCAAGCCTGAATTGCAGAAGATAAGACGTGCTGCAGTCTGCATACGTGTTTTTTTCCACCCCGCTATTCACCTGGCCCCACGATGTCACACCTAAGCTGGATTAAAAAAAGCTTTGATGACTAAGAAGCATAAACAATACTACAACGGGCTCCCGGAGCCAGAGGAGTCACTTCACAAGGGCAAACAACACGTAGGTTGGTTCCCAAGCTGGGAGCGAGCCCTGGGGAGCTGACAGTGTGCACCAGTTACCTTGGTGTGCCGTCCCAGATCAGCTGAATTGGCATGCTGCTTCTTAAGCCTACAAACCCAACTCTTTCCTGGGAGTAGATCCTCAGGGGAAAAAAGGAAAAAAAAAAACCCACGCTCTTCCTTGCTCCAGAAATCGTCCTTGGTATCAGATGTCAGTGGCTCCCCCTCAAGCAATTGCAGCAAGGCTGAGAATAATCAACAGCCGTGCATGAGCACATTGAAATACCATGGAAAGCACTGTTACCTAATGAACTTTTGTGGGTGCCGGGTGACATTTCAGAGGAAAATGTTGCCCTCCTGGGCTGGTAGCGCAATGCTTCCCCTGACCCCGTGGCTTCCGAGGTTGGTGAGAATTTTTAGGAGCAGTGCTTTAGGCGAGTTGTTTCTCCTGCTTCTTTTTGAATTTGAAAAGTTTTGAAAAATGCTCCTGAGCTGTGGTTTCTCAGCTTTAAATAATTCAGGACTGAATTTAGTGGTCCATACTGAGGCAGAGCTCTTAATTGAAGTCAGGTTGTTTTGCTTGAGCAGGTCAGACTCAGCTCTGAAATAAAACCCAGAGCATGTGATGAAAAGCAAGCTTTGTTAGAAACAAAACAAAACAAACTCCACAAAATACTATTAGTAACCATTAATAAAGAAACAAATGTCCTTCCAGTAAGGGCAAAATCACAAGAGCTCACGTAGCACCGGGATGTGTTCAGTGGGTCTTGAAGATGATGCTGCAGAGGCCGTGGGGCTGCAGGGTGGTGGCAGGAGGCTGGGCGTCTGCTTCCCCTGGGTGCATTGCCGCTGGTTTTTGTGCGACGTGTCACCAAGTGTACAGCAGCAGAAATGCTGTGCCAGTTTTTCTAGACCATGCTTTCAGCAAGTAGGTTCCCCGTGTGACAGCTCTGAGCTCTGGGGCAGTGGCTTGGTGGCGTACCAGCAGCAGTGCTGGTGATGCCCGTGTAAGGCTTACATTCCAGTTTACTTAAATTTGCAACTTTCATATTTTATCTGTACTTGTTTGAAGAGGGGCAAAAGCATTTTGGATAAAGTCTTGTGTTTTTTTTTTCTGCCTTTTGATTTTTGTTGTACCCCCTAGAGCCTTTTTTGAGTATGATCTTTAATAAATTGCATTGTTTGAGTTCTGCAGTTGCACCAGATGTGGTCAAAGCACGGTACCCTGTGAAAGAGTAACATGAGGCATTCTCTGCTCTAACGGACAGCTGTGATGATTTTATTTTCAAAAGTGACTTGTGCAGTGGGCATGCTGTGATTTGCGGCTTGGTAAGTAATTGGCAGTATTGATTCTTAAAACGTCTGTATGTTTCTTAAAGAAAATCATCATTACTGTGTTGAGACTACAGCTGTAAAACACGGGATCCGTTCTTGCGTAATTCAGTAGACGTTGAACGTGCTCAGGCTCAAGTCCATAAGTTGAAAATTACATGTGATGGTGGATCGGTTTCAAAAAGCGTCAAAAAAATACACATTGGTGCATTATTCTTTCAGTTTTTATCTATTTCTGTTATATATCTTATTTGCCTGGTTATGCCATCTGTTTCCCTTCCAAGTTTAGTATGATCGGGTTACTTACCCGTCGGACTTTGGAAGTTTTAACCACGGCCTCGAAAGTGAAGAAAGTTGGAGTCATTGCTTTCTTCTGGCTTTGAATTCCACAGCTTCTAAGTACAGTGCATTAAAATAGCTGCTGGAAGAAAAAACACAACTACCACCTTGAAAAGGAAATTGGCTTAATAATCATATATATAATAAACTAACTGCTGTATGCTGCAGATGTGAATTGTCAGAGGAAAAAGAAGATAAAGCAGTAGAGCATCAATAGGACTAGATCTTAGATCATGCTGCGTGTGTAATTTGCATAGCAATGAAAGACAATTATACTCTCAGACTTCTTTGTAAGCTCGTATGAATCACCTTCAAAATAATGTAAAACACACGTATGGAAGCAAAACCCGTTTAATTTTACTGATGTTGAGCTTGGCGATGTCAGCCTGACCTTCAGTCATTGTGAATTGTTCTATTCACGCCGATCAATGAGAACATTATTAGTTCGGTAAGTGATCACTTATGACAAATCAGTGCAATTGGATTAAATTGGCACTGCAAACACACGTGATTGCAGCTTGAGGTGCAAGAAGTGGCCCAGTGCACTAATACTTACATCCGTGCCATGGACTTAGGCGTGCAAGTGTTCCCAGACACAAATGCGTGGAAGGGGCGGCAAACTGAGCCCCAGAGATGAGTGGAGGGCTTGTTGGAAAAGCTGCAGGTGAAACCTAACTGACACAGGAGCAGCAATAGCAGCCTGTGTTCCAGGTGGCATCTTTAGGTTGAGCTCCAGATGAAATTCAGGTCCGCTTCATGTCAGCGACTGCATGGTCCCGCTGCTGTCACACAGTTAATTTCTCCGAGTAGCTTGCTGCTCTTCAATGTGTACTCAAGCTTTGGATAACCTACAGATAGAAACCTCTCAGCGCTGTCATCTGGGACGGGAGGGACAGAGCCTGTGCCCGAGCTGCGAGGGGGCCATGCTGCTGGGACCGGCAGCCTCTTGCTGAGGGCATGGGCAGCGCCTGCCTTCTCTGAGCAGCCACCAGCCCGAATCCAGCTGGAGATGGGGCTGGAGGCATCCGCCTTGACAGCTGCTTCCATGAGGCACAGCTTTCATATTTCTCCTGGCTTCTGGGAGGGGACAGCAACCGTATTTATGATGTCCCCTTCCTCCCTTGATGAAAGGCTTTCATCTTTTAAGACCAAGGAGGTAGAAAGAGAAAGGAGAGCTGTTGGCAGTGCTGTTTCTGTGCACGTGTTTGGTGAAGGCTGGTAAATCTGGAAAACGGTTGTCTGGAGAGGGGAAAATCATGAAAACAATAAGAAATTTCATCTAAAATCTTCTTATTTTCTTCCTTTTTTTTTTTTTTTTTTTTTGATCTGTTGTAGGCGGGTCTCAATCCAGTTTAGGATCTATTTTGGTTCCTCCTTGCAAACAAACACTATTTCTGGAGTTTGTCTCGATCAGGATGCGCGCCAGCCCTCCTGCTGCTCAGCTTCCCGTGCTCTGCCATGCGGTGCAGTGCTGCTCATCTCTGGGAAGGGCGATGGGTCATCAAGTGTAAGACAAAGTGAGAGCCACCTCAACTGCTCTTCTGTTTATTGACAGCTAAAATCAGAGCGGGCCCTCTCCTAGAACCTAGTAATGCATAGCTCTGCGAATTCAGGATTTGCAAGGGGCTGGTGCACCAAATACAAGAACTATACCCTGGATGAGCTTGGACCGGGTGGCACTGTGTTTTGGGGAGAGCCAGAGGAAACAGTGGCACTATTCAGAGCACTGTCTGCTTCATGAATATGTTCAAACAGGTTAAAATCAACCCCGTGCTGATTCAAAAAGGGCGCTGTGTTTGAGTTGCCGGGAAAGTTGACTGTAATGGCTAAAGATTGCATAATAATTTAATGAGTTATTTCATTTTTCTTCAGCTAAGGGAGACCCATGTAAGAATTTAAGACAGTACATCAATTCTTTTTACAGACAAAAGAAAAACCTGGAGTTTTTAAGTGTTACCAGCAAGCAGCAGCTTAAAGCAGGATTGCCTGCTGCCACGCGGCTAGCTATGATATTACCAGGATCGCAAAGCTGAAAAATTGGTTTAAGGGATAAGTATCCTATTCTTACGAACTTTTTTCACGTACTGCCTTGGCACAGCCAAAGCAGAATATATTAATTACTAAAGCTGTTGGTTTTCTAATCATCCCTTGTCTTCCCGTCCTCTGTGCCTGATCCCCACCCCATCATCCCCGGGAACTGGAGAGGCGTTTGCCCGCAGGCGCAGCGTAAGGGTCTCTCTTCAGAGCAGTTATTTTCTCCCAAGCATTGGCTAACCTTTGTGCCCTGGTTTCATGCACTCTCACCGTTATCCAAGCTCCTCTGTGCTTTCTTCCACAAGTGCTGCTTCCTGCCATTGCATTTCCTTTTACTACCTGAACCACCGCAAAACAACCTCTGCCTCCCCACACGGCAGGTTTCGCCAGCAGGTATCCTTCCCTAGTCCCTTTCCTTTGCTGTGTTTCACTCCAATTACACGGCGAACACGGCTTCCCTTTGAAGTTCCCTTGCTGCTCGGCTCTGTGTTGACTGTCCCCCCTTCTTGTGTATCAGCAGCAGATCTGACGGCCTCACAGCTGGGTTCGCTGCTGCGGTCGCTGCTGATTAAAAACCAGAGGCTTCCCTGAACCTTTCCCCTCTATGTAACTGCTCACCAGCTCCCACAGCCCGTAACTTGCATCGTTTGCTTTGCAATGGGGTTCCTGACGTGGTTTTTCTGGTAGGAGGCTTTGGCTACTTCACCCCCAAATGACCGGGGGAAGAGGTTTGCTTTCAGTGCTCTAGAGGACTGCAGCCCAGCCAGCCAGGTTTGTGCGTGCCCACACTTACGCAGCTACCCATCAAACAACAACATTCCCACTTGGTTGGGCAATTCTTTTAGACCAGATAGCCCATCTCCAGCGTTAGCCGTGCTGAAAACCACAGAGCTGGAGGGCCTGCAGGAGGCAGGTGCTGTGGCGGAGAGGTAGAGAGGAAGGGGCTTGGTACCTGCCTGCACCTTCCCAGCTTGGCAGGCCGTGTGCAGTGTGAGCAGCCCTCACGCTGTCAGGAGGAGAGAATTTATTAATTCTCTGTATTGTTCAGGTTTTGGTAACTTTGCTGAAACTGTCCACAAGGGGCCAGTCTGCTGGTGACTTGGGGCTGTGCTTCTACCCCCAAGCCAGAGCGAGACCTGCTGACTGCTGTCATACCTGTGGTACCTTGCGCCTTGCAGCAGGAGAAGTAAGTGTCTGCTCCTTCCTGAGCTTTGCTGATGTGAAAGGTTCCCTAAATGGTTCCTTAAAGCCACCAGTTTCCTATACCATCGAGTCCTTGCCTTATTATGTAGCTATTTCGCAGTTTTAATTAATATTATGATTATACAGCAGACACGCTTCTATAGCGTCTGTTGCTGTGGCAGCTAGACGCTTTAATTACAGAGATTAAAACACAAATCAGGGACAATACGGAGTTGTTATGATATAATTACCAGAGCTGAATATTTGTAGAAAACTGGCCGCTTGAGCCACGGAGGTTAACGTACAAACCCGTGCGACCCGGTCGCTTCTCCAGACAAGTGGGCAGCAGCGACAGGAGAGGGCGAGCGTGGTGGGCGCCGGGGGCTTGTCACCTTCCTGACCTTAGAGCTGCCCAAAGAGCTGCTACTTCCAACCTGCGAGGTGTCACATTTACTCATCCGGGAGCAGGACTCCAGTCTAGAGCTTCAGTTATTTTATTCCCTTGTTTTTTTGAAGAATAACCTTTGTTTAATCCAAAATGAAATGTTTTCTCATTCCTCACCAAAGCAAAAATGATGGAGGAAGGATTTTTAGTATTTACTTAAAGAATCCTTGAAATTAAAATTATTTTCATATTTTTAAAATTGAAATAAGAAGTTTTACTTGTTTTTTTTTTTTTTTTTTTATATAACAGCTGTTTGGTGGGTTGAAACAGTTTTGAGTGCTCAACACCAATTTGGGAATGTTCTGGCCCCCCTCTCTATACTTTTTTGACCCCAGGGGGGAAAAGATGGCTTGAAGTCACCTGGCTTTAAAATCACCATATAATTTAGGCCTGCAGATCCAGCTTTCATAAGGCTTAAGAATATTTGCCAGCCTCAAAATATGGCTAAAATCTTTGTCTTTAGTTACTTTTATTTAAAAAAAGGCTAATGGGAGATCTGTATTTCAGAAGTCTTTATGTATCGCTCTTGTCAACTGCCTTGTGTCTTGATACAAGGGTGTTTGTGCCTTCCACTAGATTTTCTGCTTGCTTGCTTGCTTGTTCACATACTCTTTAAATAGAAGGAACAGAATCCGATCCCCCCTTAATTCCTGGCCCAGAGGTCTGTAACAAATCTGTCGTTATCTGGCAGTTCATAGCTGTCAGTATGCTCATGCAGTGGTCACTGGGAAATGTAAATGCTGCTCCTTTGAATGCAAAGGACCCCGATACTTTGGTCGCACACCCCCTGATTTTGCCACCATTCATCCTCCTACTTGATGCCAAATCCCACTTGTCTCATGCTGTCACTCTGGCAGAGAACTGAGAGTCATAATCATATTAGAAACATGGCAGGTTAAACTCAGAATGAAAAACTAAAAAGGGCCTCTCCAGAAGGATTTCTGACTGTTGAAAAATCTCCAAGTCATCTACTGCCAGCACTGCTAGACACCAGGGGATTGTCACCTGCAGCGCACTGAGGGAAAACATTTCTATTTTGAAAGACTGCACCACCATATTCTTCCTTAACTAGGCAGAAATAAGGGGCTACCAGCGGGAGCTAACTATAAACCTACAAAGAGTGACAAATAAACCAAACAGCAGCAATCGAGTATACGCCGTCGTTCGCTCCTCATTTCCCCGGGGAGCTGTAGAGATGCTGTGTGTGGAGGGGGAAACGGCAGCGAGCGCACGGGCTTCCCCTTCCCGTACCCTCCCTTGATGCGCGGCGGCAATCCCTCCTCACCACGCTCCTGGCTTGACAGAGAGCTCAAACGAAGCACGGAAAGCGTTTCCCAGCCCCGTGCCCTGCTTATATGTGGAGGAAGGAAGCCAGACCTCGAATCGTCGCTGGGATGTTTTTCCCCATGGATCCTCCCTGTGAACAACCCGTGTCCCGGGGGATTTCCCTGCGTGTGCTTCCAGTAGGGGTGGGTTTTCACTTGGCAAGGGTAGGAGGAAGACTTGAAGGGTCGCAACTGAGCCGTGATGCTGTGGCCTGCCCGGTGGAGTGGGTGCCTGCCCGCTTACAACAGCTAGAGCTAGAGCTCTTCGGGCAGTGCAGTGCAACTGCATTTTGCAGGGAACGGTTCGTTGCCAGTCTCTCCAACAGCACTGTGCAATTGCACAGCAGACAGCGCATGGTCTAAATTAGAGCAGAGTACAGGCATGGGATGGGGAGTAAAATAAAACATAATCATGAATAACTGAAAGAAGTAGAGCTTGCAAGGTAGGGACAGAGAGAAAAGCCATGCCTTTGTATTAGGTTTCATAGAAGATGGTATCACTAAGCCAAGGAGATGAAGGTCATTTGTTGCAGAACTGCAGAACCTGGAGCAAACGTCGTGCTGTGGGTAGAAGAATGGTAGGCGGCATCGTCTGTTCTCCCGACTCCCTGTTGACAAAGGCAGAGAAAGGAAGGAGTTTTCCAAAATGTTACACTTTATTATTATTAGACGTTCAGTCCTGTAGCTGGGGCTCGCGCTAATGACTCAGTTACCTTTTGCCAGCTGAGTAAAAACATCTTAGTGCAAGCTTTCGCTCGGCAGCAAAACCTAAATTACTCTGCTTAATTTCAATTTGCAGTGAAAAAAGTGGAGTGTGCTTCTTGGTGTCTCAGTGCACAGACAGCCACTGGTTTGTGTGTGCACAGGGGGCTCGGGTCGTGCTCACTGTCAGCCGAAATCTAGAAAGTCCGGGATAATGTGCCGAGGAGGGCTGTATGGTTTGTTTTTAGAAGGGAGGTAATTTTGAACCAGACCATGTTAAAGGAAAGGGGAGTGCTGTGGAACAGCCTGCTGGATTTCTTGGTGAGATGATCAATTGTAGGCCTATCAGTTCATCTGGGTTTTGGGAAGGCTGTAGAACAGCAGGTCTAAATACCAGACTGAAAACAAGGCTGAAGTGCGGAGGAAGGATTCAGCAGATATGTTGCCCAAGTAGCTGAATGCAGACTTTTCCAAAATAATGTCCAAGAAATAGGACATTTTCTTTTTTTTTTTCTACCTTAACTGAGTTTTCCGTGGCACGCCGTGGCGTTTTGAATGCACTGAGCTGCTGGCATCCCTGGCGCTGGGACTTGCGGAGCGCACTGCTATTTCCTCTTTGCCGAGAGGATGGAGAGGAGCTGGTAATAAACAGCTCCCAGGGGACCGTGCTTCAGCTCCTCCATGCACTGTCGTAGTTCCTAAGTGTGATGGATCACTAATCATACCGGTGGCATTAAACTGATTAATAACAGCAAAACCAATAAAATGTTTTTGTTCCGCTGACCTCAATAGATGCTGTGTCAAATACTTTAGCAGCACTGGGATTTCGTCCTTATTGTTTAAACATTTAAAACATCTGAATTGCAGTTTAAAACTGTGTTAGTTAAACGCCTAACTAATCCCGGTATTTCAGATCAGGAGCTGTGTGTGTACCTACACGCTCCGTGCTCCTGTGGATGCACACTGTTAGGTAAATACAAATGTTACGTGAGGCGTGTATTAGGTGTGTATCCAAACCTGCCTACAATAAATCCTTTGCTGCTGATGCTGACTTCTTTGCCAGACACCCTCAGACAACATCACTCAGAGCATTAGCAGTGCTTTCTTTTCATTAGCAGTCTGGTTAATTTGGGAGGCAGTCGTCATTAGAGTACAGCGTGAAAACAACACGCTTTGTAGCTCTGGTGTCAGAGAGGTTCTTGATGTTTTCAGATCCCCAAATCAGTGTTAACCCATCAGTAATCTCTAGGGAATCTCTAAGGAAGCCCAGTCTAACATTTGCTGCTCAGGTTTGGCTCCAGAAGACATATTCTGCCCATCCTGAAACAGAGCTCACCCATCCACAGCGCGTATACGGGGAGAAAGGTGAACCTCGTGCTCCACTTGTGCCTCGTGCTCCAGCTGACTTTAAGATCCAGCAGCCATGGCGTATGCCTCTCTCGCTCAGATCCCCTCAGCCCTCTAACAGCGGTGAGCCCTAATTTCACTAAAAGTATGTCATTTCTTCAGTGTTTTGGGGGTTTGAATCTAGGACAAGAGTATCAGCAGAGAGCAGCAGGTACAGATACTCAGCCCGTGTATCTTATCAGATATTCAAGAATGCAGTAAGAAATGTCAGGGAGAGCTTTCTACGAAATATTTAATTAACAGCAACAGCTACAGAAATGAAAAACAACATCCAGGCAATTACAGTGTTCAATAAAGCAGCTCTCAGAGGATGGAGCAGCCGCGGATTAGTGACTGACTGGCATTTAAATACGTTATCAACCAGTTAGGGAGACCAGAGTAAATTTGCTCCCCTGGGGATCAGGCTAGTAGAAGTATTATAACTATATTATTGTTTCTCAGGGCAATCAATTGAATTATATGGTGCAGTAGTCTAGGACGTTCAGCTGTTATTCCAGGAGCTGCTTACGGGATTTGTTTCACTGGACATTAATACAACGTACCAGGCGAGTTCCTAACGTCAGCGTGCAAATCAGCATTTTCCTGTTTAAAAACAACAATGCGTACAAGCCAGTTTTGTATTTTAAATGCAGAGTATGCTGGAAACTCTATAATTTATACCAGTGGTGGAATATGCTAATCTTTGGACGTTAAAATAGAACACAATAAAGAATTTATGTTATCTTTACCTCCAGGGCCAAATAGATGCTGAGAAGGCATAATTAGTCTGCCAGTTGTCTGCCTTCTTTTCCTACAAAAATGGGGAGAGTTTCACTGATGGGGGATTTTTGCTGTTACATTAAAAAATGGAAGGCTTTGTATAAATAACTGCACTTACAGTCTGATGAATGAGAAACTTAGACGAACTGCAGCCATACTTCGGGACAAGCTAATGCATTCCCTTACACACAGGCCTGAGGATGCAAAAAAAAACCAACCCGTTTCATGATGAAGTTGTAGAGGAAAGGCATACTCCAGTGTACGTAGATCCGTGTAGTTGAGTTTCTGATTACCTCTAGCGTTTGCGTTCATTGCTCCTCTCTTGGTAGAATACAGGGATGAAAAGGAACTTAGGGAGTTGGCAATTTGCAAACTTGGATTTAATAAATAGGGTTTGTATTGATTTACATTGGATACAGAGCAATTTGGTGAGTAAATTTAAATGAATCAGTTTCCTTCCAATAAGTAACCAGTCCGAAACCCAGAGTGGGTTAGCCAAAGGGTGGCAAGCCAGACCAACTCAGGAAGGGATCTGCATTTCTTTGATATTGTTCATTCTTGCTCTATAGAAGCAGGGCTGCCCAGGACAGCCTGTTGAACCAGTATTATAACAGACTCCTTCTCATAAGGAGACGCAGAGCAGCAGAGAGCAGCTTGTTGTTTTTGTCTCCCATTGCATTTATATAGATTCATTTCCCCCCACAGTCCCTTTCTTCTCAGCTGCTCTTCCAGCGGTGAGAGCAACCTTTGCTCCGAGGACACTGGGAGCCAATATCATGGTCCAAGGCAGAGCAGCTGCCGAAAGGGACACCGCTGGGAATGATTTCTTTCACTGTAAGTGCTTGATAGAGCTGGTTGGACGTGAGGAGGAGCCCTGCATTAGTCAACCTGTTGTAAACCCAGGTGTCCAAAGTCCCCTGGAATGGCCGAGCAATTTCCCACTAATTATATGCTTAACTTTGTGAGAAGAGACTGCCATTAAAATACACAGTAGGCTAAGTACCTTCAATACAATTAAAAAAAAGTAAAGATTTTGAAGCACAGAACAGTATATTCAGTAAAATAATACATCAATGTGAACATATTCAGAACATCTTCGTGTTCCTGAGCACAGTTAGAGACAAGTCTGTAGTGCTGGTAGAGTCCACTTTGAACTGTGGTGTGCGTAAATCAGTTGTCCCAGACCATGCTGATTACATCCAAAGCAGGTAAATGGGGTGGGATGGCCTGATCCTGATCCCACAGGCAGGAGAGGAACTAAAGCAGGAACCCCTTGCTCCCTGCTGAAGAGAGGGGTATTGCTCATCGCCTTACCTTGCAGATGCCGAGGTATAAAAATGCAATACTGAGGAAGAAGGCACGGTGTGTATTTCTCACTGGAAATGATGAAGTGCTCCTCTGAAGTTGAATATTAACAGGTGAAGTTTTTTAAGCTCGTGCTTTCCCCCATTACCCCCGTAACCCAGGGAACTGAGGGGAGCGAACGGCAAAAAGAAAGATGTTCTGAATAGCAGAAGCCTGAAGTTAATTAACGCTCAGAAAGTGGTTTGAAGATGAAAAGCACTACTGCTAAGTGTTATTAATAGTGGAGTAACCCCGCTGTTAATTATAAATAACAATAATGCTACAGAGCACGCAACATGCAAAGATCTCAAAGTCCTTTTGAAATATGAATCACTGATTTATTCTGATATTATAAATGGGAAGAATAGACACGGAGGGACATAACTTGGTACAGAAAGGCTTTAAGTACCTAAGCAGAGGAGTTGAAGGCTGCAATCCAGATCTTAGGCTTGTGTTTCACTGGTCCTAACTCCTGCAGCCTCTTCCTTGGCTGTACGAACACTGTGCAGTGTGAGTCCAACCTCTAACTTTTCTTGAGCTACATAGGAGAGTGTAGTTGTATGTAAAATGAATTTAGAGGCCGTGTACCTATATTTCTGATTTCTGTAATGTTAGGAGGTGTAAGGAATTCTTACAAGGAGCCTGATGCTGAACAGAGTGGACACAGCAATCCAGCTAGATGCAGAGATTCCCCTGGAACCATCCCTGGGATCCCAGTCTTGCTGTACAGGTGAAAATAAAAACATTCAGTATTGCTTCTCCTCGCCACCGCTTTGTCATCAGCGGTGAGTGATGCTCGTCAGTGATCTAGTGATGCTAGTGTGATGCAGAGTGATGCTAGTCAGACTGCGGCTTTCTGGTTCCAAACCTGTTACTTACTCTGGAATTGTCCAAAACAAAGTGTACAGAATAAAGCGGCTCAACTGGGGCTGAGCGAACAGGGACAGACTTTCAATGAGAGATGCCAACCATTCCCAAGGGCCCCCTTAGTTTTAAGGAATAACAATTTGAAAGCAAAACAGAAAGAACCAGCTCACGCCATAGAAAGAGCATCACATCTAGGTTTCACACTCTTGTTTCTCGTGGCTTAGAGATGTAGGCTGCCTTATTAGCTTGCTTCTGTTTGAGCAGTCCCCTTCTAAATGAGGATTTTTAGTTCTCAAACTAATCTTTTCCTGTGAAGGAGGCTTCATTTGTATGCTGTTATTGTCACTACCAGTGTAATCCACTACCAGTGTAATCTTCAGTCTTAATGTTAGTGTGTCTATTTTGTGCTTCCTTAGGGTAGCTGTGAAGTACTTCTCCACTAACCCATGAGTGCCTCTGGTTTCCCATCTTACTGAGGACTATTGTGTATTGTGATCATCTGCTAATAGAGGAGATTAGCTGAATCACAGCAGTCTCTCAAGCAAGAGATATGACACTTTTTTTTTTCTCTTTGGTTGACGTTATAAGCTTGTCTTTTCATATTGGGAATAATCATGTTGTGTTGTTCTTTTATTATTGCCATTTCTGCTATAAGATTTCTAACTGCAGAGTCCTAAAGCGCTTCCTTGTTTCATCTTCATGGCCATTCAGTGTGCTTAATGGGCTTACAAGCAAATCAAGACTTCCATCTTCCTTGAATGGAGCTTTTGTTGGAGTCAATCTGCTGGCACAACTGGGATCACAGGTGTGTGCAACCTTTCAAGTGGCGGTTTCTTGTACTCCAGACCAGGTTTGCCCAGATGTTATTGCCAGAGCAATCAGAATTATTAACGTATAGTTCAGCAAAATGTTGACAGAGTACAGAGCATAAAACACCTTGCGCTGAAATTCCGAGCCCAATTAAATGGGCTAATTCACCTACCGCTTAATTGGCTGTGAGCCATGTGAGTAATTACGCCACTGACATCTTCCAAAATTATATTCTTAATTGTTACGCTTATTTGCATCACAATGAAATCACCACGTCTCAGCTCGGCACAGCTCAGCTCCCCGTATAGCAGCGGCTTCACCGGTGGAAGGAGGGAGGAAGCACTTTCGTGTGCCTCAGGCTTCCCTTCATGCAGGCATCAGTTGGCCAGGTAGCAAAGCGAGGCCACCGGGGAGATGGGGCAGGCAAATGTAAAGTTGCTCTGCTCCTTCTTTAACATGTGTACCTGCTTGTTGTAGTACACGGCGGCTCTTATTGCAGCGTGCTGCGGAAGGCTCCTTTCTTTTCCTTTTTTTTTCCTCCTCTGTTATTGTGTACGAAAATGTATGAATGTGGCAGCGTGATGCTGTATTGGCGGTGCTTGCAAACTGCACTATAATATCACACTCCAGAGATGCAGTGTTTCTATTTGCTATCATAAATTTAGTTCGTATTTTCTTTCCTTCATAAAAAATACCCCTAGTTCTTTATACAAATAATGTCATTCCAAGGAAAATGTATGCAGAACCACTTTACAGAAAACCTCTATAAGCACTGTTTGGTCTTGCTGTGTAGATCTACTCTCTAATTGCTTTGAATTTACTTTATTGCAAGGCTGGGGATTGCTTTGAAGTGATTATGAAAGAATAAGCAGGCTTCTGCAAAGGGAATTTAGGAAAGAAAAAGCTTTTAAGAAATCCTATTTTGAAGTTCCAGTTCCAGAGGGTCCCCAGTTACTAAAATGTAATGCCAGTGCATTCCCTTCCCTTCTCTCTCTCTAACGGTGCACTCTTCTTCATTAAGAAGTCTTACCCGGGCATGAAAATTGTTTCTTGAGATCATTTTACAGCCATGTCATTTTGTTGTAGGGGGCTGTGGTATTACTGTATTTATTGGCTTTTTGAAAGTCTTTTCTATGCACGCAGGACTATTTTCATCCATCTCACAACAGCTGTACTCAATTCTAGCCCTGCTCCAAGACACAATGGCAACATGATGGGTTTGCTGGCTGTAAGATAGCTTCCTTCTGAAGTGCACAAGTTAGGTACAAAGTTCACCCAAGTGTCTATTGCACCAAAATAAATTGAATATGGAAATCGGGACTTGGGAGAAACAGGTTAATGTTATTTAATATATATATATATGTGTGTATGGAATAGTGGTAAAGAAAATAAAGATTTAGATACCTTTTTTTTATGTTTATCATCAGCCAGGAGGCCCACATACATGCTTCTGCTCAATGATTTTCTATTAATAAAAGGGGTGGGGGGTTCTTTTTCACTGTAAAATCAGGTGGAGATTTCTTTCAAAACCCCAGAGCAAATCCAGCTGTCTTTCTGTCCCAGCATGGACCTTAGAGGATGGGGAGGAAGGAACAGAAATCAGACCCACGTTGTTTTCTCTGCCTGATGAGCCCAGATTGTGTTCCCTCCTCAAAGCTCCTTGCGTTCATTGTGGAATTGTTCATTCATCAGCAAACTCATCCCATCCATGAGTGGAAGACTTGCTGGTTTTCTGATGGAAAGCTCATAACGTCTGCTCTTAATTACACATTGACAGGAACAACCGGCTGCCTGGCAGGTTTCTGTCCCGTCAGTCCACACGGTGGATGCACGCTGAGGACGGCGAGGGCAGGGTTTGTGCTCAGGGATGCGTTTGTTTGGGACTGATCTGCTACCGAGTTGGGACTCTCTGTCTTGCAGTGACCCCAAATAAATAGTACCTGGTTTCAGGCCCTTTTTTCTTTTAGCTGTCTTTGAAATAGATTGGGAAAAAATGCATAAGGGGAAAAAATGGGTCTGCTAATAAAATTAAGAAAAATTAGCAGGCATCTCTAACAGTCCTGCAGCAGATAAATAAAGAGAACAAAGCTTCTGGCCTAGGAGGAAGTGACAATTTTTATTCTACATTAATTGAGCATTAAATTAATGTGAAATCTTGGGTTCTTTGGGTCCGGGCGCAGCTTTTCAGAGGCCTGGCATCTTCCCCTTCCCGCTCACAGCCCTCCTCCGCAGAAATCAATCGCATCGCCTCACCTACAGCTCACTTCAAACACTCGCTAACTTCAAAAAGACCAGTTCAAAGAGCCCTAGTTTATTTGCTGTTTTTGCTGCAGTTACAGCCTAAATAATTAGCTAATACCTTTTAAATATGTTTTAAAGATTACGGTTTAAATCCCTAAGCTGTGTCATCTTTTGGAAACAGAATTCTTAAAAACTGCCGAGCAAGCATAAATTATAGAAGAAGCTCCAGATGGCCCAGTAGTTCGCTGTTTACTTACAGGAAACCGGCTCCTTCCCCTCAGTCTTTTATCCCAAAAAGCACAATCTGTGGGCCAAAGGCACGGCTGTGAGCTCTGTACGGTCCCCGAATTGTTTTACCAAGGGCAGTGTCACTGCCTGCCCCAGCTGGCAGCATCCCTGTCACATCGACCCCGGGCCGAGGGAGCAGCCGCCGGTTGGGATCTGTTGCGGTGCATCCCTGGATTCCTCCTTTTTATTCTTTATTTTGCCCTTGCTTGTTTGTTCCTGAGGATCTTGACAGCAGCATTTTATTATTTTACGGTCTGTGACTTTGAAGGTGGGAGTATAAAAGAGGTTGGACTGAAATGTCTAGGGTGCTCGCAGCTCTCACATCTCTCACGTGGGGCTCAGCCCTGCTCCCTCGTCGTTCCCAAATAGCTGCCGTTTCCACCGATCACAGGTGTAGGCCCAGCTCGGAAAGAAGCCCCATTGTCCATCTCTGGTGAGATCTATAGGGAACATTTTTTGTCCACCATGTTTTCCTTGCGTTGTGCTCCAGCCGGGCCTTCTGTGCCTCGGGCAGCGAGCACGGGCAGCGCGGTGCCTTGTTTGTGAGGAGAGACACTGTCAGATCTCACTCAGGTTGGAAGGGACTTCGCTTTCAAATAATTACGGAACTTTAATTTATGTAGTGCCTCTCAGGGAAGCCTCAGAGTGTCGTGCCAAGTGGTGGTGAGAACCGGGCCTGTTGGTTCGCAGCTGAACACCAAGCAAACGGGGCCGGGGGAGCCTGGAGGCCTGTGCTGAGTGAGGGGTTATCTGAACGGCGTCTCCAGCAAGAGAGCTGGCCTGAAGCATTCTGTGTCTTGTTGGGTGCCTCCATGACCAGTGTGGACAGTCTCAGTTTCGTTAGTCATCGGAAGGGTGGCCCAGTGGCTGCAGAGCTCCCTCCACACATTGATTCAGCGCTCTGAGTCCCACGACCACAAGGCAGGCCTGGGGTGAGCGGGGTGTGCTGTGGGGCTGGATGCCCCGTGGGGGCAATGCGAGTTCATCGCAGCCGCTCACATCCGTGCTGTTCCACATCGGGGCTGTGTGTGGCTCCCCGCGTTTAGCCCGGGTCATGGCGTGGTTCTGGCTTCTCAGCGGGGATGGGCACGAGCCGCAGCGTTCTCCAAGGTTCGTTTTGTCGGGATGCTTGTAACATATGCTTGCCTCTAGGAACGCATTTGTTGGAAGGAGGGGATTCTGGAAGGATGAGAAATAGCCATATTTTAAGCATGCAGCCTAACAAAGAATTCACTCAATTTTAGTGCATTTGCAAGTGGAAGAAGAGCTCCTCGCATTCACAGGTTGGCACAATGCAGCACATCAGTTAGTTTGGAAAAGTAGCTTAACTTAACAGAGGCATCCCAAGAGACACCCTTTTTCTTTTTCTTTGGAAAAAAGAAAAAAAGAAAAGAAAAAAAAAGTTTTAAAAGAAAGAAGGGAAAAAGAAAAAGCCCAGGGATGCCTTGAGCGGCTGTTTCCCTCTGCTCCTATGATGGCACAGCTCTCAAGGGGGTATATGAGCGGGTTGTCTTAATCTGATGTGGTCAAAATGCATTTGGTTACCACTTTTTGAAGACTCATACGCTGTGGCTGATAGGAAAGGTACTGATTTAAGATCTCAAGGGACCTTTGCTTTGGGTGCAGCACAGAGAAATGCGGGGACAGTTGAAGGAGATAGCGCAGCACAGGCTGGTAGCTTCAGGCTGAGAAGATGCAATTTTGAAAGCTGGCTAAATGAGCTATGATATTTGTGTTGATAATTTGTGATCAGATTTATAACTAGTGGCTTTTTAAAGCATACAAAACTCCCAAACTCTGAAAATTAATATTGTACTGATGGACCTGCTTGAACAAACATAATAAAAAATGTGCTCTCTGTCACGGCAAGCTGAAAAAGCAGATGGCAGTCGGAGGCTGAGCAGCATACAGAAGTTTGAAATTTTAAATTAAATCAATTTGAAGCTTTGTTTGTGCCTAAGGCAAGCTTTCCCCTCAGATGAAGGAGAGTGGCTAGCTGAACTCTTTTACATGGGCTCTGTGTTTGAAAAGGCTGCTGAAAGGTTTGAAATGCTCTACAGTCTGCGCCATGGCTTTAGCCTGGGCTAAGAGCAGAGCAGAAATGGGAAATTCAGGTTACTCCTGACCGGGAAGCCTTTCCAAAAATGTAACCTCCTGTAATGAGATGGGTACAGAAGAGGGGCTTCTGCTTCTCCACAGCGGGCCATAAATATTCAGATTATGTCATATGTTTCCTGTGCTCTGAAGAGATGTTAAAAAAAAAAAAAAGAAGAAAGAAGGAATCCTACAGCAGACATACACGCCGTGATGTGCTGCTACAACAAATCAGCCCCTGCCTTGATTTAGACATCATGGCCTGTCCTGACTTTTCGGTGAGCTCGCGGGAAATCACGGAATGAGGCGGGGAAGGTGTTCCCTGCGCTCAGTGTTGTCCTCTGCGTCTAAGAGTTCATTAGCAACATGGACCGGGCTGCACCCTGACATCCTTATTTTCACTTACTCAATACTCTCCAAGACTTTAACGAGAGCTTTACCTGACTAAAAGCTACATTTTATTCCAGGCCAGCGATGGGAAGATCGCTGTCTTCTGCAGAATCGTAGGCCTTTTGCTGCCGTCTCCTAGCTCGTTGCTATTTGTGTCTGCTTTGTAGTAACCCCGTGTAGTGCAGGGACCCTCGGAGCAGGTCTCGAGGTTCTGCTTCTTGGCCGCTGATTGCAGCGTTAGTCCGGTGGCGAAAAGTTGTTTTATTTCTGTTTGTTTTTGGCCTCTCCTTTCTGGAAATCATCACTTCAAATTACGGCTCAACCCGTCTGTTGCCTTGAGCTCTAGGAACCTGCTGCTGCCTGCTCGTGTGATTGCTGCCCTGATCGGCGGTGCCAAAATCCCAGTCCCAGAGATTTTGTTAGCCCCTGAACTCTGAGACTTGCTCTGCGGTGGTGGATGTGCAGCTGGTTTTGAGAGCATGGATACATGTGTGGAATGGAAATGCTCGGTTTAGCAAAGCACAAGAGGCAGAAGACATTAAAGAAAACCAGTTTAATGGCTCTTAATTTTGCAGCAAGAAAAAATAATCAGGTTTCTTGAAAGATGGCTGAATTCTCAGCCAGCCTTTTAAATAAATGAGTCAGTCTGTTCCTCGCCCCTTCGTTAGGGATGAGGGTCTACCGCTAATCTGGGTGAGTGGCTTGTGCTGCAGTAAATATTCACCTGGAGTCCACTGTCAGTACCAACCAAAAACTCTGCCTGTACCCAGAAGCAGATGTTGATGTCAGTAGAAACGTGGCAAGCTGATGTATATTGAGATGCCAGGCGTCGTTGCAGCAGTTTTGAACAGAAGCATGAAGGGGAAGAATGAAATGCCCAACTGTACTGCCCCGTGTTCTGACAGCTCAGAGAATAAAATCAATGTGGCTACAGGACGAGGAGAAGTGCAGGCTGTGCAAGGAATGGCCTTGCAGGGCCTCCATCAAGCACCACGCTGCTGCTTTGTTATTGATGACTGCTCTGCTCCAACCTGGGTGCAGGCAGAGCCGGTGTCGGTCAGTAAGGTGGCACTGGATGCATTCCCTGCAGCAGGGAGGCTGCAGCAGGACCACACCGGTGACCTTGATGGCTGCGCACCGCCTGCGAGCCCCGGCCGTCACACCCAGCTGCCTGCTTCAGCCTCGGCTTTGTTGGTGTGCTGCCCGATGCTGAAAGCCTTGCTGCAGACGACAGGTCACCACTGCTACTAATGTTTTTCTAGTGCTTAACCACTCTTTTGCATCCTGCAGGTCGGGGTGCACGATGCAGAGAGCAGTGGACCTACGGCCCAGCATCACTGCCCTGTTCCGTGCATGCTTCCCCGACCACCGGTGATTGTCCTTGCTAATGCCCACTGTAGCGAAGCGCTCGGCATCGCAACCAGCTGCACTGCCTCGCACCCAGCTTGCAAAGGACAGGGAAGGGAATTGAGAAGGGGAGAGAGACCACGCTGGGAAGCAAGGATGTTTTAGACCCAAGTATGTTCATTCTGGCAGCATGAAGCAGAAGGCCTGAGTATAGCTCCAGAGAGACCAGTATGGTTTTTTTTGGTAATAGTAAATAAATAAATGTCATGGACAAGACAGCAGCGGAGGTTGAGTTTCTCGTTGGCTCTTTCAGTAACTTCTTTTGCCCTCCCAGCTTTTTGGCCATTTTTTTTTTCTCTCTGTACCCCAGATGTACCACTTCCCAGGTACACAGCCATGGACTTCTGGCTTCTCTCCTTTTCTCCAGGAGGCCACTGCCATCAGGTCCCAATCCAGCTGGGGGACCGGTGTATTCTAGCGGAGCATTACAGGGACATCGGTGGTGTGTGGTCAGTCTGGATTTATGCACGAGGGAGACCCGCTGGTGTAAAATCCCCCCGGCCTCCATCTCACCTCAGCTGAAGACCTCTACTGTGATAATGGCCCAGGTTCCTCCAAAGGCTCTTATACAAACCTGATCTTTGATTTAGGTCTATCTTGAGTATAAAGAAGCAGAAATTAGCTCTGTCATGAAGCTGGACATGACGTTGGCTCTGCTGCTGGGCATTTGTGTGATGGATTAACCCGGCTGATGTAGCGCCGGGCGCCTGTGCAATGCTGTGTCACTGGCTTTGGGGGTGTAAATGTGTGAACGTGGCAGCCAGACTGCTTAAATCTTCAGCCGTGTTTGTGTCTGGCTACCCTCGGATGTCCAGATTTAATTATCCTCAGATAATTAACAATAATGTATCAATACACTGCAATATGAATAAAAACGACAGGGATTTGGGAAGTCTCAGGCACCTCTATCGTGCCCTGACAGATGTACGTGCTGCACGTCCACGTGTGTGCCAAGCCAGCTCCAAACACCCGGGTAATGATGTATCATGCTTCCCATGTAACAGCTCCCCTGTCCCAAAAACGGTAGCTATTTCTTCTTTCTTTTGTGTGTCAGGAATATGTGATTTTGTTGTCAGCACATTTTTTGTAATGAAAAGCAAATGGTGTCCAATATGTCTTGGAGCAAACGTGCAAACAACAGCAAAATTATATGTTGTTAAGAAAAAGATATGTAACTTGTTTGCTGTCAATACAGCTCTTAATGACAGAGTACGGGGAACATGTCCCCAGTGCTCACTGCACGTGTGCAGCGATATGTCTGGGGTTGGACTGTGTATCCGTACGTGAATAGATAGATTTAGAAATACCGTGAGAAATTAACTTGCATGGATTCGATGCGCAGCTGCTAGGTTTCACGGAGTTCAGAGGGTTTGTGGACCTCGTGAAGAAGGATTGCAAGCGATGCACGCGCTGCAGATCCCAGGCAGGTCTCTTCGGAGGGAAGGCACAGACAGCTCCCTGAAGTTACTGCTCTGCAATTTGCTGTCATTCGAAGTTCAGACAAGGACAGCAGTGCCCTAAATCACACGGCTGAACAACAACAACAACAAAAACCCCAAAACACCGCATTTGTGTGTGTGTCCATGGGTGTGTAGGTACAGACTAGGTAAAGGAAGAGCCCTCACTGTACTTTTGCACAGGGTCCCACTGACTTTGTCCAAGCAAGTAGCCACTCCATAGGAATTCCTGAATTATCCTCAAACTGGGGTTGATTTTAAGCGCTTGTGTTATTCAGTGCAACTTGGGAGATGGTTTTTATTCCAAAGCTGTCTCACTCTACGAAAGATTATGAATGATCTGCTATTCCTATTGCCAGTAGGATTGTTCGTTCTGGCTATGAAATCACCTAGAAGACATCTGGGGTAAAATCTCAGTGTTTTTGAAACACACTGCAAAATTCCCATGGACTTCACAAATGTCAGATTTTCCCCAAATATGAAAACTTACTGCTTGAAACCAGTATACATATTTTACACTAAGATCTCATCATGCTAAACCTCACTCATGCAGTGAAATTTTGCAAAAAGTGAATAAAAAGGAGGATGAATACTTGAAAGGAAGCTCATGGGCCTTGCTTGAATGACTGCCCATAAATATTTGATGCCAATATTTGTCCTGCTCTTGCTGAGACTCCTGAAGAGCATTTCCTCTGTGATCTTTACTTAGCTATTCCTTTCTCCTTTCTTCTCCCCATTTGTCGAGTGGCTTGTTTCCACTCCAGTTGTGAAAATGCAAGTCTCAAAAATGGAACTTCCTTTAGAAAATGATGATAGTTTTAAAAAAAAGTGGAATCTCTGTTTCTGAGAGCTATTAAGCTCTCTGTGTCTGCCCTCCACAACCTTATTGATACGCTACTAATATTTCTCAGTACAGCCAAGTTTCAGATAATTTCCCCCAAAGCTGCCTGGTGTTTCACACACATCTGCAGGTTCCTTGGGGTTGTGTTTCATTCCTCGTGAATAAAAACATGAGGGCATGAAAATTTCTCTCATCATCCCTGCTGAAAGCCAACCTGTACATGTCACCCCCGTGATAAATTCAGCTGGGAGAATCCAGTCCACCTCATCTACAGGGGACTCGAGGTATCGGCTTGTTTCCGAGGCTTTTTTTTTGTAACCTGTGTTTCTAGTTGTGCCTGCGTGCAGCAGAGCCCAGCAGCCCCTAAATGACTCCCCAGGCGCTTCGAGCAGCAGTGTGCGTCCCCCAGAGTGTTTCATTACAGGTATCCCTAGTAAGGAGTTAAAAAGGTGAGATCTGCGTAAAGATTTTGTTTGCAAATATTTATTTTAAGTCTGATCTTCAAGCATGACGTTGAGCCTAGGAAAGCCAGAGTCCGGCTGCTGCTGCTGCTCTTTGACACAACTGTAAGCTTTACCTTCAGCACGGGCTCTGCACATTTGCACACTCATGGTGTGCGCTGGAAGCTGTGGACAGTGGGATGATGATGCTTGGCTGCTCCTTACTGCCAGAACAAACTGCTTAGAAGGTGCTGAAACAAACAAGCACAAAGGTAGCTACATCAGTGAGGGACTGATCTTGCTCGTTTGAGCTTCCACGCACTCAGATTTTGCTCGGCTGAGCCCTTATACACACACGGTGCTCTGTTGAGTGGCAAAAAGTAGGAAATGAATAATTGCATAATTGCAGCTAATATTTTTTTGCAGCTGTGCAATAACAGTGAGGGGCACCAACTGGGACGTGGTTTCACTTCTGCCGTAGCACGGATTGGCCTCCCAGCTCCCATTAAGCTAACCAGAGATGCACACCTAACGGCCCATGCCCTGTAATTGATAAGATGCAAGGGGGAATTAGGATCCAGAGTGATGGAGTGAGGTTTTTTTTTTTTTTAAAGGCATCCAAGGATTGCTGCTGTGTATACTTCTGGGGAAGTCGGGGCTTTTTGGTAGGGTAGTTCGCATGAAATGTTAAAGTGTTTAATGCTTCTCTAGCGTGACTGTTACAGTTGGTGGTCTTTCTAATCAAGAACGACATTAACCAGGGAGCTGGCTTTAAGGATGCACGCCGCTTCCCAGTGAGCTGAATGATATCTACACGCATTCATTTGAAATGTACAAATGCAAAAATGTGAAAATTAATTCAGAGTATCTTTGTGATCGTTTTTGAATAATTAAAAACTCTGTCACAGGCCCTTTCATTGCTCAGTTCCACCATTATGACCACTTCTCTTCCACGGTAAATTGTACAGAGACCTTAATCCGTAATACTGAAAGAATAGACTTTTAAATCAAAATAAGCGTAAGGAAAAAAAAAAAAAAAAGAAGAAGCATATTAATTGCTCCTTCTTCCTACAGTTTTTTTCTTCTCTTTCCTTCAGGCATTCCTTGCATAAAAATATCCATTCACCAACTGTTCACCAACTGTTCCTCCTCTCATTGCCCTACCTTAGTTTTCATTTTAAGACACCAGTGAATATTTGCTCTTCAGCCTCCCAGTCTTTGAAGTTGTCTTTAGGTTTTTAAAGGTGGAAATTTTAGGAGATACCGAGTGGCACCAGCGAGTTAATGAGCGTTTTCTGGAAAGGGGCTTAGGTGCTGTTGCACTCACACCGTTATGGAACTGTTACCAGGAATCTTGCACTGACTGACCGAACTGGCAGCAGCGTATCCTCACCTCAGCACCCCTCACTCAGCAGGCCGGTTCCTCTCACTCGTGCTCTGCAGCAGCTGACACCTTCCAGCAGCATCCTTCCTGGCCGTGGGACCCAGCGGTGTCCGTCCAGGCTGGTGGCTGCCTTTGGCAGGGGAGGAGAACACCGCTCTCCGAATGCGCAGCACTGGAACGCTCACCCCTTTGTTCCGACCTGTATTTCCTTTGCTAACGGTGAGCGGCAGAAAGAGGGGTCCTGGGGGTCCCCTGGGTCTGTAGGGACAGCCCTGGGGATAGATGGAGCCACAGCGGCGCGTTCGCTTCGTGTGCTATGCATGGCATGGGACGTGGGCCCCTGCAGGAGGAGCCCCCAGAGCCTGTGGTGTGCAAGGAGCCCAGCGGCTGCAGCAGCTGAAAAATCCCACTTTGCGCCCTGTTATTTATATCTTGTTTTCCTGTGGCTATTTACCTTATTCTCCCCTTTGGAAGCAGAGAAGCAGATTGAAAACTTGGGCTGTATCTATAGCCATTAAAGTAGATGTTCAGCCTGTACCAGGGAACTCATGCAACCATCTACTGAATTATGCACCAACAATTCCTTGTAGACTGTGGACGAGTGTAATAGACAGCTTCTGTTTGCTGCCAGGGGGTTGACTCCGCAGTTTCTTCTCTCGTTTCCATGTGGTGGGCCAGCTGGCCTTCTCCTGGAAGGTGGTTGAGATGAGCAGGGAACTTGGGAGGCGGCCTTATTTATTTATTTCCAGAGCTCTCTACCAAAGTTTTAGGGGAAAAAAAGTTACCAAAAATGAAATAGGATTTATACAAACCCTTTTCTTCCTCCTGGGAACAGGGCAGGAGTCCTAGCCTTAAAAACGATCAAGCCATGCAGTGTTATGTCTGTGCTTTTAGAAAAGAGGGAAACAGGAGCAAATGCTGCTGTCTCGTCTGCTTTTTGCTGCCCTTTCATTTTTAGGGGCTCCACCATTGTGTAGATCCCCGTTACAGCTTCTCTTCTGATGGTAACACAGGCACAGGAATTGAATGAGACCTAAGGTCCATCTTTTCCAGTAGCTTGTCTCTGACAATATCCATTACAGTCTTCTGGGGTAAGTGTAAGAGCCATGTGGGAGGGAGATAGGGAATAATGCGATTCCCTGCATGGTCTCCTTTAGATCTATAATACTTAGAGACTGACCTAACCCCTGAGGCAGAGGGTTTAATATCCCTTCAGTTTTTTGCTGTCATTAATTATGACAGCGCTGGATGTCAGGAGTGGACGCGTTGGCTCTTTCGGTGGGTTTCCTCCTCCTTCAGTCTCCTGAGACATGTGATCTTGCATTTAGCTGTCTGAGCAAAGCGGGACACGCTCCTCACAAACAAATGAATTACAGGCGTGTGAGGGGACCTCGCAAAAGGTCTAACGTGCCCCCTCCTCGTCATTCTGTTATCTGATTATAAATAACCCAGCTTTTATGGGGGAGCCCAGAAGAACTTGGCAAATATTCAGACATTTTTGTTGTGTCTGTTAGCTCTGTGGCTTAGTTTGGCCAATTTCAATACATTTCCTTATCTCTCTTGTGTAGGGGCTTTTACAGAGCCCCTCAAAGGACCATTAACATGCTCCACGTAGAGATTATTTGATGTGCAGAATGAAAACCCTCACACCTCTACTTTTTCATGCATTGTTTTGAAAGTGCTGATATATATATGGGTAATTTTGGGAAGCTCTTAAATGGATGGTGGGATTTGCTCATAAATCAGCTGTGCTTTGACCTGGTAGTTTGCTTCCTTAAGGAGCCCTAAAACGTGATAATATTTCAACGTATTATTTTTTCCCCCAGCATCCCACTTCCATGAGCAACTTAGGTATGTAAGAATCATCAGGTTTTCTTAGGTGAATGGTTCCAACTTCTCTTCCAGTATTTTTTTCCACCTTTTGATTAGCAATGCTTCGATGTGTCTGTGTTGAGGTTTCAGATGCACCCCATTACCGAGCCATGTTCTCTCCTAATGAACGCAGTCACTTGAGTTCTCCATGCTTAAACGGGTAAGTGGCAAAGGCAGCCTCTGTAGTGAAATGCAGACAGTGTTGCTGTGAGACTTGAGATACTTCAATTTGGAGAACAGAGCAGAGGGTGTGGAGTTTTGTTTTTATTTATTGTATTGCTCTGTGCTTGTTCCGTGAGCCTGGTAGCAATATACTGCATTTTACCACTTTGATTTAGAAGATGCTTTACTTCAGGAGTGTAATTACCCTTTCTTTAGCATTAGTTCATTCGCAGCGCACGGGGAGCTGTTCCCATATTTCTTCTTTTGTCCTTGTTGGTACTTTCTTATGTGACATTCTCTCGATTCATATGATCTCTGACCCTAGTGATGCACAAGTGGCTTCTGAGTCAAACTACAGATGAACCCTGCTCAGAACAGCTGCAAAAAATATTCTTTGTTTCATGAATTGTTTGATGCCATACTCCCTAGGGAAAGATGTTAGTTTCCCAAAACAAGAAAAAAAATCTTGCTGCGAACAAAGGAGAGAAATTATTGAGCATCATTTTGCCACTGACAAAGAATAAAAATAATTTAAGCCCGGACATGAGTGACTTCATCAGAGCATGGCTTATTTTTCAGGGTGGGTGTGCATTCTGCCATTCAAACCACGGTTGAATATTCAGACTTTTTTTTATCCATGATTTCAAAACGTATTGAATGTATTTATTTTTTTTTCTTAAGCCGAAAAACATGCTTAACAGTACATTTTCTAAGGCTGTTGTTGGCTTCTAACGGGGAGTCGGTTTGTACTTTATCAGAATAGCAACACATGGCTAAACTAACAGGAACTCCTTCGACTGTCTTACGCGTGCAGCTGCTCTGCTAGCGTTTGTGTTGAATTGCAGAGAGGTGATAAGGACCCAGCAACCGTTTCATCCAGGTTTCCATTACAGAGTTGGGTTTCAGCAACATCCCTCTTCCCTCGCACTATTCCCTTGTAACCTAAAAGGAAAAAAAGTAAATAAATTGTGCTTCAACTCAGGTTGACCGGATCCTTGCTGGCAAAGAGCATCCTTTCAGATAACCTCAGCAGAAACGAACAGGTTCTTTAGTGATAGAAAACCTCCACATTGGTTCCTTAATTGTTATTTTTCACTTCTTATTTAATGTTCCTGTGTCCCCTCCTCGCAGCCCATCCAGTTACTCAGTTCTCTCACGTACGAATCATGAACAGATGATGGCTCCTGCCATTCCAATGGCATCTTCCAGGGCTGGGTGCAGACACGGCGCGAACATCCCCCCAGGGAGCGTAAGATGCTCCCGATTCATCGCTGAGCTCCGGGATGCCATCTGCGGTTCCCAGCACTCTGTGCCCTTTCGGGGCAGCCACACATCCAGCACAGCAAGTTAATCATGTCTGTCTGAAACTTTCCTTTCCCAAGTCAGTAATTCATTGCTGTGGCCCACAGAGTTCAGCATTTTGGCTGGGAGCTGTTTTGATAAATTAGTGATGGGCTTTATTTAGTAGATCTTTGAAAAGTAAGGAAGCTTTGTGCCGAACGAAGAAATTTCAGCACAGATACGTGACAAGACGCATGAGGACCTAACGCAAGGATTATGCTTGCTTTGGCTGTTGACTTTGCCTCAAAACTGTGCTTCTTGCTGATTTTTTAAAATTGTTTTTAGAGGGTGCTGCTGATGTGAAATTTACTTGATTAAAATCAACTGCAGCTTGCGTGTTTTGGAAGTGTAATTACAAGGCAGCAGTGCCTGCATGTGCAGCCTGCCTCTCTGGTTAGGTACCTGCCTCTTTCCTTCTGGCTGGTCCACAACGAGATCTGCTGGGTGGCCACAGCAGCTGACTGATGCTGGTGGGCATCCCGTTAGCTGTTTTCTGGGGTTGCTCCTTATTTCCCTTCCCGTTCTGCTGATAACTCACTTTCATTAATACCATACGGAACCAGGCAATCATCTCAGGGCCCTTTTGGTCATCCCAATGAAAATGAAGCCACAGCTGTGATACAATCCAGTGCAAGATGGTGTGACTGCAGTAGGGAAGGCAGTTGCTGCTGCATTAACATGCCTGGTCCATAATGGCAGAGGGCTGCACTGGCCATCAGGAGCCTCTGGTTTGCTCCTGTCTTGCAGGGAGGGATCGTTAGAGTCACATGAATAATGGAAATCAGAGACAGAGAAAGCCTATTAGGGTATTTTATCTATCTTCCTGCCAATATAAAATTCCCTTTCTTCAATGCATGTTCTGCAGTTGTGTTCTGTTCCCCGACAAAACGCCTGTGCTGAAATTCCCAAAGAGCTGTGTGGGGTGTGATCCAAGCACGGCTGGGGTCAGCGGCAGGGCTCCCACTGAGATCAGTAGCAGTTGAATCAGGACTGGAAAAATGTGAACACATCTTTCCAGGTGGCTTCTGGCATGTGGGGTTTTCATCTGTAAATCAGCAGGAGCCGTACGGGGTCTCTCCATGCAGGTACTGTAGCTGCAGAGCAATTGCACGACTGGGATGTGCCCCATGTTGGCAGCTCGAAGGCAGATGGGCTGAAAGTGGCTGCGCCCACGCTTCCTATTGATAATTCATTATTCTTTCACCTTCAGAAAATATTTTCAGATCTATTCTGGTAAAAAGGCAACAGAAATGTATTTTAGGATGTCATTCTTCACGGGTTGCTGCTTGGCTCCACAGCTGCTGCGTTAGTTTTGACTTGTAAGGAGCAGGCAGCAAGGTAGGAACGGGGTCCGGGGTGCAGATGCCTGTCCCATGTCCTGTTCCTCTGGGGACACCCTGAGTTTGAGGAAGGTGTTAGAATTTCTGCAACATCTCTGGAAATTTTGTCTGAAAGCAGGGCAGTCATCAACTTTCTGGTAACTCAGTACAGGCTGGAATGAATAAGGATGTTTTACACCAGAAATAATAATAAAATAAATAAATAAATAAATAATAATAATAAAAAAACATTAACTGCAGGGGACAATGTTCGGCTGTCCATCCTGCTTGGAGAAAGCCACCTATGGATGCTAAAGTATGCAAGAGCTGCAGCAGATGTCTGTGATTTAGAGATTTGAATAACTCTCCTGCTTGCCAATAGCTCTTATGTGTGGGGATTATCCACCCTCATGGATAACAGTATTGTTTATAGGATGTTGAAGTAGGGAAGATCAGGTAGCCTTGAGCAGTGCTAAAGCTCCCGAGACAAGGGACAACAGATGGTTTCTTTGGTTAACTCCCCATCCCTCTCCTATTAGGGCTGTGCTCACTTTCCAAATTCCTCAAAGCCGCCTGGCCACAAACCGTGCTTGGTACACAGAACTTCCTCCGACTTGGAAATTAGTCCATTGGCTGAACAACTTCTAAGTTTACCAGCCCAGGTGGCAATTTTGCTCCCACGCTGTGAACCGCGGGCATGGTGTGTCGTTGTGTAGGTCGACATTTTCACTAAGGTGATAAATAATTGATAGATGCGCAAACAGGAGCTTTATGCTGTCAGATGTAAAACATTATGGGCTATAATACAGCTATTAGGCTTTCTGGCTGAGATCAAGCACAGTGTCAGCTTTGGTTTCTGTATCTTCCAAAGCAGCCTCACAACACTCAGTAGTTGTGAAAACGCGTTCTTGTGTTGGTTCTTTACTTCAGTATTCTAATGATTTTGTCAGAAAATGTAGTTATTTAAAGAATTCTAAGAGTTTATCCTTACTATGCTAATAAATTGACATTTACAAACAAGAGACATACATGTCAGTAATGAGATCAGTAGCTGTAAAATAATTCCTATTTATCTCGTCTACTAGCATCGCTCAAAGAAGGCCCCGGGCTGCCAGGCAGCAATAACATAAATACCAATTGAAGAGGCCCAGTCAATAAAGCTCACTGCACACACACTCCAGACGTAATTAGTTACTCCTCTCTGTTCCCGTTGTGTTACCTATGGATTATATCTACGGACTGGGCCTTCTAGAAATGTTTCCCCTCTGCTTTTTTCCTCAGGGAGGTCAGAAGGTGGCTCCCACCCTTGGGTGGGGGACGCCGGCCTACCAGCGTACCTGCTCCAGCGGTCACTGTGTATTGGGTCTGGCTGGGATGTTAACTTTCCCTGCAGCAGCCCATACAGTGCTGCGCTCTGCACTTGTAGCTAGAACAGCAGTGGTATCACACCAGTGTTGTGTCTGCTGCTGAGAAGTGCTGGCACAGCATCAGGACTCTCTCTGACCCTCCTAGGGGGTGGGCAAAAAGTGAGAAAGAAACATCAGCAGGGCAGCTGACCTAAACCAACCAAAGGGATATTCCATACCATATGATGTCACACTCAGCAATAAAAGGTGGAAAAAGGAAGAAGAGGGGAGGGGTGGGCTCTCGTTGCGAAAACGTCTGTCCTCCTCCCGAACACTGGCTACGTGCGTTGAGGCCCTGCTTCAAGGACGTGGTCAAGCATCGCTCATTTGTGGGAAGTAGAGAGTAATTTATTTCCTCTGCACTTCCACATAGCCTTTACTTGTTTTGTTTAGTTATTCCCTTTCCCCCTCCCTTTTCCCCTTTCCCTTTTTTCCCTTTAGTTGAATTGTTTAATTAATAATAATATTTCCTTAATTATATATATATATATATATATATTTCCCCTTTTTAATTAAATCATCCTTATCTCAACCCATGAGTTGTTCTTTCCTTTACTTCTTCCCCTCCTCATCTGAGGAGGGGGAGTGAGAGAGCGGTTGTGGTGTTCAACTGCCTAGCACGGTAAAACCACCACACACTGCCGCCCCGCTGTGAGGCCTTTCCCCGGGGATCCTCCATGGCCATTCGGTCAGGTTGGTCCCCACATGCCTGCTCTTTACACCTGACCTCGAAGCAGCACCACTTTGAGGGGGATTTCAGTGCGCTCTAGTCCTTATCTGAGCACCCGGGAACTGGATCTGGATATCCTATTAGGATAACATACAAGAGCTGGAGTCATACAGAGATTACTTTGGAGCTCTCGCTCTGTCTAAAAAACGCAGTAACCGGTTTCTAATTACGTTTCTTGCGTGGCGGGGTTGTAGGTTTTCGGCAGCCAGACAGGGAGCGAGGCAGCGTGAGACTCCTCTCCTCCCTTTGTAGTGTGCTGACGGGGGATGTTAGCCTCCTGCTTCTTCCTGCTATCAAACTTGAGGCTAATTATCAACGGGGGTCCGTGTTGCGTTTCTTTCTAAAGCAGATTTCAAGGCCATTAAATCCAACGTAGAGAGTAGCTGAACCTTAAAGAAGGGGAAAATAGATGATAAGGATCTGTACCCTAAGTTTCATTTAGCAGAAATAGGGCTTTCAAGTTCTGTTTGCTTACCGTAGCAGACACACACGAGCAAAAAGTACACAGTGGAGTGCGAAAATAATGAACTGAGAAAGAATGTGCCATTGAGGGGAGCGAATAGCTTGAATAGGAGTGAAAAAGTCTCAGTTTTCTGAGGTTACGGCTGGTGTACTATGTAAATTTAACATCTTTGGAAGTGGAAAAGTGTGAACATTCTGTGGTACATTAGACCAAGCCTTATAGGCCATATTAGCTCATTTTCAAGTAAATTTAATTGGAGAAACTTTGGCAAACCATACCCTGCTAACACCTGCAGCTGCGTTAAAACTGAAAAGTCTTAATAGAATGCAAACAGTTTGAAGGTACAATTTATTTCACTGCAAATCAGAGGAGTGTACAGGTAAAAAGCTGTGCACTTCCCTGCAAAGGCGTTGTGGGTGCCCGGAGGAGCAGCCGGGGCCGTACTCCTTGCCGAGCAGCGGCTGTGCCTTTGCAGGACAGTGCCAGGAAACCAGGGAAATCAGATCTAGGGCTGCTGTATGAAATCAGCTCCTATCCTGCTTGCTCATTGTCTGCTGGGACACCCTGAGCTCTGTCCACCCACTCCAAATGCCTGAAGCATGAAGACTTCGATTAGGTTTTTTTTTAGACTGTTTCTTAAACCAAATGGCTGTGGAACTGAGCAATTAGTCCTGGCATTATTGAAGTGCCTCTGCTTGCTTGCTTTCATTTTCCCTACTTATCACCCTAAATATTAGGATAGTTTACAGGCTGGTTTGCAAAACAGTATGAGAGATTGTAAGATGATAATTTTTTAATTGGTCTGAAGCACCTCACAATTCTGCCTAGAGAGAAGATGCCTAGGAGGGAATCTGCGATGGATGCTATCATTCCAGATGGTGGAAATAGCTTCCAGAGAGTCAAAAAATAGTACAGAAATGTTGGACTTTTCCAGGGAATGCTTTCTGCTCCAGGCCAGTGCTCCAGCATTAAGTCTGCAATGCAAGAGCAGTGCATTTCCATCCCCAGCCCTTCCTTCTGTGAGGAGATCCAGATCCAGGAGGCCTGTGCATGGCTCGCCTGCTCTGCCTAGCGCTACCTGGAGGCTCTTGTTCCCTTCTGTCAGCAAGGGAATGACCTTCCTCGGGATCCTTCCATTCCCCGGTACGTTTTAAAACATTAATCGGTGCCTTGTACAGCGCTCTGTGCCAGGAAGTGCTACAACACAGGCTATTTGCTCCTAAATCTACACTTGACAGAAGAGCAGCAAGCAATATATATCCTCATGTAGCCGCACACACGCACGCTCACACCTCCTTTGGCTGAGCGCCTTATTGCTGTGTTCCCGTTAGCCTGCCCGGCTGTTCAGTTTAACAGCTGCACACAGGAAATAATAGCAATAAGGAATATTTTGCCACTTGAAGGACCCTCAGTAGCAATTTGGGGCGATCCTGTCCCAGCACCTGGCCACATGCGGGGGGAACGGCCGCTGCTGTCCAAAGGCCGTCATCCCAAAGTGCACGTGTTGGCACTTCACGCAAATTCAGTGTTCCTGTGGCAGCTCAAACCTCTTGCTGCTGCTGGATTTGCTCTCAGAAGTTGTTTTCTTGTGTTGTTAAATTTAATTTTGGTGTTTTACTGTGCCACAGAAGGCATTCTCTGCCTTCCTGCCGGGGAACACCTTCCTGTGCAGCGCTGGCTGCCTGCGGGCGTCCCAGGGTGAGAGCAGAGCTGCAAATCAGCCTTGTATCTCCTGACAGGTTTTATGAAGAGAATGGAAATGTCGGTCCCTTGATCTCCCTCTCTCTCCTTCCCTTCTCCTTGGACAATGCACTTTTTTTTTTTTTTTTTTTTTTGGCAACCAGAGATACTTTCCTCTGATTTATCCCCGAGCCTGAAGGCCTGTGTGGTCACATTCTTGAAACCTGAAATATCTCACAGAGGACTTCGCAACGTGTCTGCAAATCCCCTGCTGCTACCAAATCGGTGCAGCTGGGGGCTGGCAGCGGGCTGCTGCCTGCCTGCCATGGGTCTGCCCCCGCTCAGCCCAGGAGCCAAGTCCTGCTGAGCATGGGGCCAGGGCAACCCCGACATCCCGGACAAGCTTCATTTAATGCACTGATGAAATGCTCCGACAGAGCCAGCCAGCTAATGCAGCGTAACTAAGGTGTGCTGAAGGGCCCTGCAAAGCGTGGCTTCCCTCTAATCCGCTGGCAACGTGCTGAGACCCTGTAACACCAGGAATTACGTGGGAAAGGGGGTAACAGCCCCATGCCAGGGGAGGCTCGGAGCTAGTGCCTGGGATCATGTAGTTTGGAGGATTTGGAGAGGTGAATTGCTGCACGTGAAGGCCCCCAGAGGGGCACAGGGATGAGATGCTCCCAAACAGCTCTTGGTGCATAGCACCCAGCCGAGTGAAGCAGGCTGACGACCCGTGTCGGCTGAGACCAAGAGATGAAATATCCCACCCAGGCTGGCGCTGCCTCCAAATCAAGTGTTTTCTGCTCTTTGTCCAGACAGAAAATTGGAAAATGTCAGCTTTGTTTTCCGATGAAAATTCATTGTCTGCCAGCTTTCCTGAAAGCCCTTGGTAATGCCTAACCCAGCCTGCATCAACGGGAGTCCTAAAATACAGCTTGTGGAAAGGAGAAATGGCAAGGAGATCAGCTGCTCCCTACCTGGAGGTGCTATTACTCTTCCTGCCCCCCTGTGGGTGCCGTACGCGAGTGTGGCAGCTTCTATTGATAAAGAATGCCGTTTCTCCCCAAAGAAGAGGAATTTATTATTTTTGCTACACAGGGAACCTGGCGTCTGACAAGTATTTCCTCCTCCCAACCTCTGTTCTCCTGTTTTGTACATAAATATAGTGCCTGCGCCCTTCCAGATGCCCCAGCTTCTCTGAAAAAACACCGGGTTGTATACATCAAATTGGCCCATGCATTTTTAATGCACTGCTATTGACTGGATTCGGGAAACATAAGGATAAAACAAATCGCTGTACTACGAAGGAAAAAGCCATTTGGCCAAGTGCATCTGCTCACCTTTGATTTATTTCCACAACTTTCTCCTATATTTTCTGTCTATTCCCTCCCCTTAAAAATAATCTATTAGTCTTCTAGTATTTTGGCATTTGCATCTGCAGTCTGCTGCTCAGCCTGTTCCATATTCACATTCCTTTGATATATACATGGGAAATAATGACCCAGAGCTGAAATACTAGCTAAACCTGGTTTCTGATATAATCCCCGTGGTATTTAATTTTACTTTCTTAGGCATCTAAAATGATGGGTTGTGAGATTGGTATCTAAACGTGTAGCAGTGTATCTTCGAGGAGCTAAACACTGTGCTCAAGCTGGGAGCCCTCCAGACAGAGGAGCTGCGTGCTGCTTGCCCGGCGCAGGGGGGAGAACCCCAGCCTTAAAACGCTGCTCGGAGAGATGCTGCGGAGAGAATGCAGACATCCACGCTGCAAAAACCTGCTGCCTGCCAAAGCCACCCAGCTGTGGGTGTACGACCGTCCAGCGTGTGCTGTGGGACATACTGGGGACACAGGAAAGTTTGGAAACCACGTGGTGTGATTTGGGAGGAGAAGAGATCTTGCTTCTTCCAGAAGCCAAACTAGCTCCGCTGTAATGGAGCGGAACGGACAAACACCACCTCTCCTCTGACAGCCTGACTCTGCTAGAAACCTTTGGTAACAAACACTCATCCTGATCAGCCCTCCGTGCGAGGGAAAAAGCGTGAAACGCAAATCCCAGTAATCCTTGGCACGCTGAGGTGGGCAGGTAGGGTCCAAGTGGCTGCATCGCTACACAGTACCCCGTGTGCCTGCTGGCATCTTGTCTGAATTATGTGTGTGATTCTTAATTGCTCAGGCGGGAGCTCATTAGGGACGTGCTGGTGAGATCTGTCTGAGAATGGGGCGCTCGGTGGGCTGATGGCACCAGGGAAGCAGATCTCCATTGTACCAGGGAAGCAGATCTCCCACATACCAGGGAAGCAGATCTCCAGTACACCAGTCCTTCCCCGTAGCTGTTGGTGTAGGCAGGTAAGGTGGATAAAGGTGAGACAGGGAAAGAATAGAACGGGGAATAAATAGTCTTGTGCATGTCAAAGCCTGGGGACAACAGGTCCTCGTCTCTCCAGTCTGATCCCAATGCACTGTCCCAGACCACACGCTTTTCCCAGGAACAAACACGAGGATTGTGTCTTCCCATCTGTAAATAACCACAGCCTGGTGCTCCCCTGTGTTGTGTTGCTGCTACGAGGCTGCGAGGCTTGTGCTCCACGTAAAATTCCTGTCGGCAGTGTAATAAGGAGTGACAGACACAGCCACGTCAGGCCCTGTCACGCTGCACCTTTCTGTGGTGGTTGTTTAAATCCACCAACAATACTGCTGCAGCTTCACAAGGTATTGATGCTTTTTAGGCTAAGGGGGATGGGATGGCTTGTTTTCAGCTGCCGTTTAGGAGCAGGTATTAGCACTGTGGGGCTGGAAAATGGGCTCTTGGCACCGTGAGCGTGGTGCTGGCATGGGACTTGTGTGGGATCCTGCGGTGGAAGCCATTCTGGGTTTAAGTGGTGGATGTATAACTCTGTGGCATCCTTAAAGAAACATATTGTGTCTGTCCTTAGTGTTGACCCGAAGCCAAAAGAGAAGGGTTTTGGCAGATTTTTGTGTCTAGAAACTTCAGGGAATAATGCTCTTTAAGATATTTCTTTTAATAAGCTTATGTGGAAAAAATCGAAAAACATCATTCGTACTTTGATGTCCTGAAGTATGAAATCTGAATAGCTTGCTAGCGACTAAATTCTCTTCCTTGACCATGGAGAGAGGCGAGATTTAGGAACATCTTCAGATCAAATAAAATAGGGTCGGCTTTGTGATGTAGCTGTTCATTGGCATGGAGGGGCCAGGAGTTCAAGTTCCGAGTTGAGCATTTCTCTGACAAGCTGCCGTTCCCACAGGGCTGCAGGGCTCATATTTTAAACACAACCCTTGAGAGAGGCTGCAGACTGGCTGCAAGGGGAGGCCAGCGGTTAGAAAACCTCCCCAAGACTTGAGACACCTTGATTAGAGCAAATTAAAGCACAGCTTTCTCCGTGATTTAACTCAGGTACTTCTATGAAGTAGAACTAAAAGCACTTCTGCGTCTCAGGAAGGTGTTTTGAGCGTTAAAGACACCCCAGACCGGAGTTTAGGAGGTGTTTAGATGCCTGAGGATTCAGTTAAGCAATTTGGAAAATCACCCAGGGTTCCCAGGTGCCCAACTTGTTGGCTTCGCCGAGCGTTTCATAAGCTGCTCAGCCAGTATCGACTGGCACACCCAGACCCGGGGACCCAGGGAGATTTTCTCTTTACGGAGTGATTTTCAGAGGTAGCTTTAAAGATTCTTCATCTGCAGCGGTAAAGGGAACATTTGGGAAATGGCTCTAAAACATTGTTAGACAGCTTCTGCAGTTTATTAATATTCGTTATGCTAATCCACGTGGAAAAAGCTCTGAAGATACCTGTTTATGAGCCTAAATACCGACAAGAGTGCCACAGCCGGCAGGAAACTGGGCGTACGAAATCTCTGGCCTGACCTTTGAATAACCCTAACGCCAGAATATTCAGCTTGTTGTACACGGTCTGCTTTAATTTGGGTTAGAAGGAAAACGGTGTGCCCCCGAGCAAAAACCTGGCCAGGTGTGAAGGGCTGCAGCTGATGCGTGTCACCAGCTCGGGCATCTTTGTTCCGAAGTCAGCTCATGGGGAAGGCGGCTGTGAAGCACGTGGGATCGTGGCTGTTTGTATGCGTTTACCAGAAAGCAGCTTCTGAATCACACAGAAACCAGATGACAGAAAGGATGCGCTAAGCCTTGTGGTTGTGATGATTTGGCCACAGTACGATGATGGTAATACTGTTAGTATACAAACCGTCTTATGCTGAGGAGACGTATTAATCTATTCCCAGCATTAATACTTCAACATTTATGGTGTATTCTGTTTGCCTTTGGCTTATGAACAAGGTGCAAAGGAGATTTATTAAGGCAACTGAATTTCAGTAGAGTCTTCACCTTGTTGGTTATTGTCCACAGGCAACAGGCCGTCCTTTGTGTATAGCCAACGTCCCCCACGCCTTGCCTGCCTTCTCTGAAGGCACTCACAGGAAGACAGCCTCATCTCTTCCTCAACCCACAGCCGAACGTCACTCTTACCCAAGGTAGGACTGTGCTTGGCCAAAATTCACCAAAATGTAGCTTGTGAAGAGGAAGAGACCCCAGTGTTGGGCAGAGGGATCACCTCCTGCTTCCAGTGGGCCAGCTGAGCTCCCATCTTCCAGGAGCGTTAGGTCGGGTGGAATGCACCCAGGTCTCAGATGCTTGAGAGAATGATCCCTTTTTGACGCTGTGCCATGAGGCCCACCTGTGCTTCCTTCATGGATGTAGCTCAGGTGGCTGTGGCAGTAACGGGACGGCGCAGCAGGCTGTAAAGGCATTTCCAGCATCCCTGGAATGTTTTTATGTACGTTAATAAGCCTATGAACCAGTGCTTTTATTGCTGCACGATGCTGCTGTTTGAGGAGTGCTTTACTTCTGCTTTTACGCCTCGTCCATTGCATCTGCCTTTCAAGTATCTTTATGACCGGACAGACCTACAGGGGTGCGTGCAGAGCGCGGCATTGAACCCTTCCCCTCATCCTTAGCCTAGGCAGTGGGCCATCCCTCTTCTTACTTACACATGAATGGTTATTTTTCTTCTTTTATTCATCAAAATGGACACAGAGAAGGTAAGTGGCTTGTCTTGTTCCTGTCTGAAGCTGGAATAAGAACATGCTGGCCAGTTTGCTAGCCCACAGCCATCCCTCCTCAGAGCTCACAGAGCACAGAAATATGAACACTTCCTTTTTTCTTTATGGCTTTAATTATTGTGTACACTGGGCAAGGTGATAAGTGGATATCTTTGTGTTAAAGCAACTAATTAATGTGTGGAACTTGTTCTTTTGTTTATTATGGAGCTTTGCATAAAGCTACTCTCTGCTGTAATGGAGTTCATAAAATACGTGCTGTAGATTTACCATTTTAGAGACAAAAAGATGAGGTGCTGCTAAGGGCCATCCGTGCACGTTGACTTCTTTTGGTCCTACATACATCAGGAAAATGAGCTGAGACCCGTAGCCAGAGGACTGATTGCAGCTGAAGTGCGTTGTTTAATCTCACACGTTCAGGATGTCTTGTGAGCCAGGAAGGCTATCAAGATACAGCTTTAATTAACATTTGCTTTTTAGATAATGTGCACAGTTTATTTTGGCAAGAGTTCATTGAATATGAAATTCCTGTAATTAAGATACTTAAACCTGCAATATTTTGTTTTCTGCGGAATTTTTTTCCAAAATGGCATAAATTCGGCAGCGTTTATTACCCAGCAGACAACTATTACAAGAAATAGCAATTTCTCCCACTGCTTTTTTTAATGTTTGCTTCTAATCTCTTGGTTTTGATGCCTTCCTAGGCAGTATTTCCTTTCCAAAACTGTGCTTGAGCAGTCACAGAATAAAAATTAAGGAGAGAAGATATAAATGTTAAGTGCCTGTTCCTAAGATAATTAAATACAAACCTTCTATTAATACGTTTTAATACACACATCCGAATTGACTCATCCCTGTACCATGTGCACAGCCCACCAAATGGTGTAAATCAGCGAGTCATCGCAGGCATGAAGCAGCCAGATTCTTACGATGATTTTACATAGCAGAGATACACAAAAGCTCCTGTCAGGGGTATTGTCAGCCGCCTGTGGTAGAGGGAACAAGCAAAGATAGGTATGAGAAACCTTTCTGGCTGTAGGTGGGGATCTGAAAGAATTTGTGATTCTTGGATGTTCTTACTTTTTCTGGTTCTAAAAAGGAATTCTCCTGAAAACTTCTTTGTGCTTTACATTTTGCTGTCACAGATCCTTACGGTGAAGCTAGAAAGCTCTAAAACCAAACAGAAATGGTGGGTGAAACCAAGAGACCTCATTTCCTAGCTCTGTACGTCGACAGATTTTCACAAGAAGCAGCGTTGTTAAACAATGTCAATAAAAAGGGAGAAAGCCTGGTTGTAGTTGGAGGGGTTAGGAGAGAAGAGAATGATAAAATCGCCGCTCAGAGTGATTGCTGGAAAAAAGTGGAATTGCTGGAAGAGTGGATTGCTGGAAAAAACTCAGGTGGCTGCTTCTTCCCTGGGCTGCTAAGTAGCTCCAGCTCCTGTTCTCTGCAAGGAATTAGCCTGCCCCCAGTGTCTGCCCCCACAAGTTAGCCCAGACCTGACCCTTTTTGAGCAGCTCAGCCATTACGTTGAGCTTGGAGATAGGTGAATGAAGCTGGAATTGTGTCCTCCGAGCAAGGAGGGGAGGAGCTGAACAGGCCCTACAGGCAGATGCAAACCTCTGCAGGGAGCAGGCAGGAGGGAGGCTGTGGTTTTATCCACACCGGTGCCAACATTTTAATGAGGGTCCACAAATGGAAATCGAAAGTGCCCACCAAAAGGCTCTGGAATTATTTTTCTGCTGTCAGCGTGACAGCTAACAGGCCTATAACCAGCCAGGGAGTATATGGTTTTTTAACTGACTGTCATGTGTTGCTCGCAGAAAATAATGTAGTCTTTTCACAGGTTCCGTGTCCCTAAAGTAGGCATTTATCATTAGCTGCTGCGACGTACATAATCGCCCTTTCATTCTGGGGCCTTTCCTTCCATTCATTCTGTTTGTTGTGCATTAGAGGATATCTGAATCTGTGTACTTTTAAATCCAAACAGCAATTGCTCCTAAGAACACAAGAAAATCCGTCATTTTGTTTGCTGCTTGGAAAAATGGTAGCACAAATTCTTGATGCCTTTGCCATGTCATTCTAGCCTTTTTGCTCTCACTTTACCCATATGTTCACGTTCCTGCTCCGTTCATTTTTATCTGTATTAAATGTGTTTACATTTAATTCCATTGCAGGCTCACCTAACTGGCTTGCTCGGGCTTTTCAAGGTGCGTGAAAAGGAGCTGTGCTCGCCACACGCTGCACCCCATTTACTCATCTCCAAGTGCGTGGACCAGGCAGGCAAGCCTCGGGGAATGAGGAGGTGGATCGCTTATAAGCTAATGGGTTAATCATGGCCGCGGACTGTGCTGTCTCTATCAAGCTCCGTGCCTTTGTAGCTCCAGCTGGGAAATTGTACAAGATGGGTTTGCTCAGCCACAAACACGCTCACACAAAGGAGACAAAAATGAAAACCAGAGATAAAAGAAGCAGTGTATTAGCTTCACAGAATGCCGCGATACAAAGGTTTCAGGAAACCATATTTTGAAGAATTAAGAAATTTTTAGGAGGTAAAGTGGGATGGCTGGAAGGGATATGTGGAACAATCGGCGATTGCTGTGCCTTAAAGAGGGGCTTCTCAGAGGCTGAGGCTGAAAGTGTACGTTAAAACAGCCAAAGTAGTGAAAGAGGAATAAAAAGCTGAGTTAAATGAGAAGGGACAAAGATAAGCTAGAGTTCGTGTCAGCAAAAAGAAGAAAAAGAAGCTCCCTTAGAAATAACCTGTGGAGGTAAAGGAGGCTCAGAAAGGAGAGCAGGCCTGTAATAAATGAAGAGAAGGGGCTGTTAAAATAGTAATTGGAATGGCTAAGGTGCTAAAATCCTTAAACATTTCCGTAACAAGGAAAAGGATGAGGATCTGGCTCCGTGGGATTGGTGTCAGTAGCACTCCGGTTTTGATGGGCCAGAGTTTCGCCCAGGCGGAGTGGTGACCTGGGGTTATGGCAGCAGCAGATTTACTGGGAAGACTGGTGGCACTGGATGGGGACGTACGTGACAGCGGGTGAGGAGGAGCACGGTGACAGCCCTGCAGCCTTGCAGGGACCGAAGAGATGAGCTGGTGACCCTCCGTGGAGCCGGGGAAGTGCTGATGCTCCTGTCTGGCTGTCAGAGGGCAGCGCTACCAGCCTTGATCTAATTAGCACCTTCTGAAGCGGCAGCCGGGGCAAGGCAACTGGGTGTCTGTGTTGGAAGTAATTGAGAGAGTCTACAGGGGTGCTAAAAGTGTGACAATACGGCTGAGACGGCTCTAAGGGCGAGGTTCAGCTGAAGGGTGTAAGAAAACGGGAGAACGTGTGCCTGCTGCAGCCCGGCACGCTCAACTGACTGTGCTTGCTCTTTTATTTCTCTTTTTTGTTGTTGTTGTTGTTCTTGAATGTAAAAAGAAGCCTTTTTCCCCCATTTGAAATAAGTCTTTAAAGACAGACACACTTGCGTTGGCCTTCTGTAGAGGAATGAATTTCACCTGCAGGGATTTAATTAGTAGTGACTGCGTAAACAAAATGGGGAAATGATAGTAAAGTGGAGCTGATAAAATTGGAGAAACTGTGGGTTACCTGGTGAAAAGCTAATAGACGATCAGTTCGAGAACAGTATGCGGAGTGATTCTGGCAGTTCCATTTGAAAAATAACTTTTATCATTAGTAACATAAATGGAGCTAAAATCACTGATGTTAGAAAGCTAATGAAAGAAAGCGCTAAAAGAACACAAGTTTATAAGGAATAAATCCCACCAAGAAAGTGTGCTGCGGTTTTGAACAGAATCACGCCCATTTTGGCAGCAGGTAATGCAATTAATGTCATAAATTTGGATTTTTCCAAAGCACTTGATATTGTATTTCAAGAAATCCACTTGACAAATTAGTTTAGTGAGGCTTGCAATGTGAAACATGGCCAAGAGACTGCGCACCAGAAGCCGAATGATGGATAGCCAAGTATTGCGTTCAGGAGAGGAATCTAATGGGGTTTTCTGGGAAAGGTTTCAGGTCCGGTTTTATTTAACCTCTTCATTAATGAGCTGGGAGAGGGAGTAAGCTGCGAATTAATGATCTCTGTTTGAGAAGATTTGCAGATAAAAAGGAACAGAAATAAAGAACGTGGGCAAAAAGGTAACAAAATGCCTTCACCTTAAACACAGCAGTGCAGATATTTGGACAGATACACACGGCTAGCTGTGAATGTACAGCTGGTACTGAAATAATAGACCTAGAGGGCAATAGAAGGAAACAAATTAGATGTGTTTGCAATGAAGTGTGCCAATATGAAAAATAAATATGAATTTGAGTTGCATTTGGCAGCAGTTTGTCGCAGCACAGAGGATATGACAGTATGAATCTAATCGCTTAAGACATTGGGTGGTGAGATGGGAGGAAGTATTAAATATACATTGTGAAAAATAATCTTGTATTGGCACGTGGATGGACAAGGGGATGTGCTGGCCATTTACCTGTACTCTGCATTTCTCTAAAGCTAAGCAACAAATAGTTTTAGGCTGGGCTTGTTGTGCCATAAAGCTACAGAAAATGCAAATCAGAAGATAACTTACACAGATGACAAAAGGAATGAAAAGGAAGAGGAAGAATCACAGAGCTTGATGCTTAGCACATGCAGTTTCCAGCTCTAGTGAGGAGAAAAAAAGAAGACTGTCAGAGGGTTTATTCCCATGATCTGCACTTTGGTGCTTCTGCACTGGTGAGCAGTGGGATGTGATGTCTGGAGGAACTGGGAATATGGAAGGAAAAAAGACAGAGAAAAAAAATATCAAATGCAGCCTAGCAGTAGTATTTGGGGGTTCTTTTAATCAGGTTGCAAAACCTCTTTGTATGGTTGCAGAGGGTGCAGGGTTTTCTGTGAAACAGGTGCTCATTAAGCTAGGCTTGTGTAGAGACAGGCTTGATAACGAATTTTTTGGAGGGGGAGTGGGCAGGGATAAAATGAACTAACAGTTCTGGGCGATTGTTAGCTCAGAGTGCCCATCAAAGCCCAGAAAACATTATTTTTAGTTGGAGATGGCCAGAGAGTGTGAGCTCCCCTTGTTCTCTGCGGAGGGGCCGGGTGCTAATGAACACGCTGCTTTTGGAGGATGGAGAAACAACAGCCAGCGCGCTCCCTGCTTTGTACTTCCCAGCTCTTTTCATCAGCAGGTTGCAAGTGTTTATCCCGATACTTCATTAAGCGCAGTAATCTGTTGAGCAGCGAGCAAGCTTGCAATTCAGCTATCATCTTTGATAGGGACATGAACAAGCCAACAAAAAGGGATCCCGCTGTAAGGTTTTGTGACCACAGGGGTGAAGACTGAACAAATTCAACCTGGATTTTTGCTGGGAAGATACCAAGTTGTTCTTAGAGCTGCTGTGATTTAAGGTTAGCCGTATTTTCCTTGAGGATAAATTATTCAAATTCATGTATAAGCCATCCTTGCTGCTTCTGGTCTGACACATGCGGCTCAGTCCTGGTTTTGAGAATGGATTTATTATTTCCATGTATTTGGCAGACACCACGGGTCTGCTTTGGTCTGTAAGTGCTGGTGAATTGTTCACTCGGTGTAATTTATGATGTGCAAATGGCTCCTTAAGTCTCCTGGCAGTGCTCCTGTTCCCTCCTTGTAGAACTGGGGTTTCTGTGAGTGTGAGTGGCTTTTTGGAGCCAGGACGTGTAGCTCGCAGTCATTTCCAAGCAATTTGAGGCATTTCTCACTGACCCAGACTTTTCAAGAGTGTACTTTGCTGGTTTCATTTGCTGTTTGTCTGTGCTCGTCTCCACCATGTCCTGGGCGATTTCCCATAAAAAGGCAAATGTTGAACTTGTGCCAAAGTTACGGGAAAAGTTTGTGCCCGTGCAAGGTAGCACCTGGCTGGTGCTGATCCCCTCGCAATGGCTCCAGCTTCCACTCCACCACCACCATGTTGCTGCTAACAGGAGGGTGAACTGTGCCAGGGAACATTTCGGGTTACAATTAACTTCTTCCTCTTAAAACTGTTTTCTTAGTAGTTTTAGCCTGGGCTGCGTCCCGAGGGGGAGATGCGGGGAGGAGGGAGGCTGCGAGGAGCAGGAGGGGCGGTGATGGGGAGGACTCCCTGGGGCCAGCAGCAGCTTGGCCATCCCTGGCAGGTAGTGTGGGGTCTGTGTGTGTGTATTTGTGTGTGTGTTTGGGCACCTCTGCTGTGCCCCCGTGCCCATGCCACGGGCTGTCCCCGCATTGCCATTTCCCCGTGTGTGGCTGTGTAACTGCTTGGCAGGGGAGCGTGCCGAGATGCATTTTCCCTATCTCGTGCTTGATCTTTTCTCCCGCTGCTGCATTCACTTATGATAATCTAGTATCACGTACCTGTGCACATATGCTGTGTTTGCCCTGCCGTTCATACACACGCAACCCTCTGTGTAGGTGTCACTCATGTGGAAAAGCCGAACCAGCCCCGATACGGCCGGGCTGTGTGTACAGCGTCCGATAAGGCTGCTGCATGCGGGAGATGCGGGAGGGTACTCCTGGTTGCACACGAATCACCTCCCCGATCAACTGATGCAAAACATTCCCCTGATAAGAACAGGAAGGAAGCGGCGTCCTTAAATAATGCTCCATTTTGTACGTGCGTGCTGCTGAGCCGGAAACCGAAGGAAATATTGATGAGCATTAACAACGTGTGCTTTTTTTGAAAGCAACGCCTAGCTCTGCACTTGTGTTTCTGTTTAGTAATGTTCGTAGGTGCTGGTGTTTCATTTTGGATTGCTTGGTGCCTTTCAGGGCAGTATGCCCTGGGATGAGAAGTGGCTCCTGTGCTCAACCCCGCTGCCAAATTACCGGGGGGCCTGTGTGCCGTTCGCCTGCCTGTGGGGGGAAATCCCAGGTGCCCCGGCCCAGGGAGTTATGATCCTGTTGCAGTTGGATACACTTGGTATTACTAAACTGAAGATTGTGTGAAATCAATTGGGAGGGGAGGAAAAAAATCAATGCCTGGTTTTTCAGGATGAAAAGGCAAGATAGCCACACAATTAACCACTGGAACACATTTTCCACACTCTTCCTGTCATGTTCTCCTGATTCTGTGTCTTGGCTGTTCATCAGAAATAATTAAACTCTCTCCCATGGGCAACAATTACTTGCTTAAAATATTTGAGGAAAAAAAAAAAAAAACGCATTTATAATTACCTACGCTTTTTGAAGGTGAAAATGGAGATTATCTTTTGATGCAATAAATGTGTGTGGAGAGATTTCCAGGCGGCACCGGAGCATCGCACCCCATGGCAGTGGGAACTGGGTTCATTGTCGGATGGGATGCGCCCGCATCCGATGTCCCCAGCCCTCCGGTATGTGTTAAGTGTGAAGAACGGGTGGAAAGGTTTTGATTTCAAAGCCAATCCCAGGCCTCCCGTGCCCATTGAGCAAGAGATGTTTATTCCTGCAAATCTGCATACGGGCTCGGCATTTTTAAGCAGCAGGAATGAAGAAGGAAACATATCCAATTTGTACCTATCAAATATCACCCTTTTATTTAGTCATAGCGTGTCTTCCCTTTTCATGCTAAGAGTTGTCTTTGTTCCTTTTGACTAATGCTCCCAGGGGAGCTGGAGCTTTGAAAGTGTTTCATGTTTCAGAGCAGCCTTCTTTCCCCCTCAGATTTGTTTACTGATCCATCCTTGGTGAGACCTTTTAGTGAATGTGATAGGAAGGTTATTAAAAATAAAATATTCATCAGGAAATCAGCCATAAACATGGGGGCTGGTTAAAATTCAATTCCTAATTCTTTCAACCTTGACATCATTTTGCTTTTTGCTTAATATCTCTGTATACAAATTGGTGAGGTAATTTATTTTATAAACTTGCGCTTATTTCAGTTGTTCGTACAACTTGCTCTTGTCTGCTTAATAGCATCAAATAACGTGACAGTGGTAAAAATGACAATGACAAACTGAGGATTGTGACAGATTGGCTGAATTTGAATGCCTCTCACTGAGAAAAATGTTTCGGAGTGCCATTAATTGCTTTCACAGCAATGAGTTATGTTTGTGCATCTTGTCTGTCACTTGGTGCTCGCTCTGCTCTTTGCGCAGAGGGGTGCCTGCCTAGTTCCTGTCATTGCTAGGGACAAACACACTAGGAAGCCGAAGGACAGAGTGTAGGGATACAGGAGAGGGGGCAACACACGTTGGTCTGGGGCAGAGGGGGGAGCTGGGTTTATCCAGCTAATTTACTGCAGGCAGGGATGCAGCTGGCAGCTCTGGTGGGTCACACCGTCACCGCCGCACTGTTCTGCCCAGGCTGAAGCTATTGATGGTGGTCAGTCACGAGCTAATCTGCTCTGTTCTGTTGAGCTCTTCATTTTCTAGGAAAATGGTCCAATATCTCCCTTCTTCCCACTGGGTCTTCCTCTACGCCTTTTCTCTTCCATTGCCCTCCTTGCTCCATCCACTCTCAATGGATGGAGTTGGGCTGAGGAGCTGCACGCAAGCACCTGGCTCTCATTTATCCCAGAGCTGGGAGCTCGTACAGGGCTGGAAGAGCAATCCCCGTCTCCTGGGTCAGCATACAGACTGAATTTCAGTCCCACATTCAGTACTTCGTTACGGTTGCATCCACCTGTCACGGAGGGGTTCGGTAATGTACAACCTTATTTGTCAGCTCCGGTTTCAGGTGGTGTATGCACGGATTTTTGACGTCTTTTAATTAGATAAAAATATGCTTCAATCTTTTGGACATCTTGCTTGGCAAATCAGCGACTGCAGCCAACAGTTGCCTGTCAGCTCACAGTATGTGTGATAATTGTAAAGGTCAAGTGTGAACCTGCATCATCAGAGAGCTCCCGGCGCTCGGCGCGTCCTCAAGGACTGCGCGCTGCCGGTGCGCTGACGGAGGGGACGTGTGACAGCTCAGCGGGGGAAATGGGAGAAAGAAGAGCAACGGGGGCTGAAGTCATACCTCTTGGAGAGCTGCCGTGCTCGCCAGATGCTTCCCACGGAGGCTGGGTCTCCATGGGTGGCTTTGGGCAGTCCCCGTGGTCCTCGCTGCTAGGGGTGGGCGGATGGAAGGCAGCCCCCAAATCATTGGTCTCGCGAGCGCGTCTGGGAGAGGGACAATCTAGGCATTTCATTTCAAGTTTCATTTTCAGCATGGTTCAGAACGCTTCCTCAGGGTGACCGACGTGTTTTGGAGCCCGAGGAGCGCTTTTAATCTTGGTAATGTTTATTTTATTAAAAAAGAAATAAAGGATGACCCCGGAAGGGCTGGAGTTACACATGAGGTGCTCATTTCTGAGCCTCTCCCGAAGCGCTCTTCTTCAGAAACAAGACTTTGCCGATTCCATTTCTGACCCAGGTGTGTCCCCGAGCCTTACGAGAGGGTTTGGTGTGCTGAGGAATAGAAAAATAATTATTTCGTCTTATTGCATGCAGGTTTTCTGTGACTTCTTCTGATTCCCTTCAAATCTCTGTGTTAAATAATCAGGAGATAGCAAAGGGCAGGTTTTGAAATACATGCACTCGGTGCTCAGCCATCTTTCGTAGTGGAAATGATGATTATGCTTTAGAGCCGAGATTGATTTTCCTCCTTGACCTCATTGTCTTTCACGAGAGAAGACACTCACCAAGCCCACATAAACTCTTGCTCTCACCTTCAGTAGGGGTGAGCATTTTTAAAGTGTTTGAAAGCCTTGTTGGGTCATGAAAATCTATTCAGAGGCCTAAAGAGCTAGGGCTTGGAGCAAAATACCTTTTTTGATAAATCTGCCTCTCCTTTCGTCCTTTCCTTCAAAAGGTCACAGCTAATGATTTCCCATACGGTTGGTACAATGGAAAATACAGGGCAGAGTATCCGAGTGTGTTTACTACTACTTTGTATATCAATGTGATGAAAAAAAAAACGTAAATAGTTTTCCTTGCAGGCTGATGCCTGGGGATTAGAAATCAGGCAGCAATTTGCTACTCCCGGTGTGTTTGTGAATGTGCGTTTCTGTCTGATGGCAAGTGTTAAATCGGCCTTGGAGTCAGTCACCCGCCATAAACTTTCCATATCCGAACATGCACAGAAAGGTATTTGCATCCCAGCAGAGAGAGGATTTTGAGTTAGCTTTAACCAGGCGGTGTCTGAGTTTTACTCATGAGCTGCAAAAAGAGGGAGAACAAATAGGAAGAGCATATTAGGAGATTTGATGGACAATGAGTGATTGAAACGTGGAGCTAATAATGTATTTGCTTTGCCTCTTATCTGTAATAGAGGTACAGGGACAGCAAAGATTTTCTCGTTCCTTTTTACTTGAATGGGAGCATTTCTTACTTATCTTCTTGTGCTGTAGAAAATAGGACTTTTCCCTTAAAATATAAATGTATGTTTCTCCTTTTCAGATACTTCCTTCTGAAACCAGTTGTTTCAAAACCTAAGAATTTAGAGACCAGATGTGTTAACAGCTAACGTTTTCTGATGTGTAGGTACTTTTTTTTCCCATCGAAACTGGTTTTGGTGCCAGTGGGGACAGATTCTGAATCAGACGCTGAAGAAATTCTTAAAAACCGGATGCCTTAATTGACTTGAACAAGGTTACCAATGAGAGTTGAATTTGCAGCATCTGGACCTTGCAAAACGCACAGACAGGGGATGTTTGTCTGGCAAAAGAGTGAAGCCACTTTTTGGCCCAAAAAAAAAAAATCGGGGATTGCTTTGCTGATACAGAAGAAGGTTGTCTTTGTTTCTGAGATCAAAGTGGGATCCTGTAGTTGAGCCTGTAAAATGCCCAGTGCCTCCCCCTCCTCCCCGAGATGCTGTAATGCATTGATTCATCAAAATCAATCGCACTTTCATGAATTAGTCATTCGGTTCCTTGCTGCATCTGGACAAATTATGTACTCCTTCCTGCGTGCTGATATCTCAGCTCTGGTCTCTGAAGCAAACGCCGCTGACTGGCGTGTTTAATAGGCCAGGCTGCTCCTGATATGGAACCAGCTGACAGCAAATAAACAGTTATTTTGTAGGATTTTGTTTGATCACCTGCAAGAATCACCCCAAACATCTGTGATGAAGGGACTCAGCGCCTTCCAGTAGCGATGGCAGTGAGAGGATTTTTCAAAGGCGTAAGGCTCCTGTGCTATTTGAGGATGGATTAAACCCTGCTTTATCACCAGCAGCTTTATCGCGGAAGGCGCGGAGACGTGCCTGCTGGTGCGGCAGGTTGCCCTGCGGGCTGGGCCAGGAGCCATGGGGCTGCCTCCTGGGCCCTTCAGCTGCCCACAGGGACTGGCTCCAGGCCTGTGCCCACCCTCTTAAGACTTGAACCCTGTGCTGGGAGAGGATTTGAGGGCAGCAGGGCCTCAGGATGTGCCCCTGGGCCCCTAGGGCAGGCGGTGCGGGTGGCTCCTGGAGCCGGGCCTTCTGCATCCCCTCAGGCCTTGCACAACGCCCTGAGCCCCAGAGAGTGCCTGACGTGGCTTCTTTGTTTGGAAAATGGGACGGTGCTGGAAGGATCCCTGGTTAACAGCAGGGCATTCTTGAAAATATTCATTTCTAGTCACAGGCTGTGTTTTCTTTGCGAAGCCCAGTGGTGGTGTGTGAGCAGGCCACACATGAGCATCAGCAAAGACACCTCGCGAGGGGGTGGGACTCCGTCCCAACTCGAGGCGTTCCACACAAAGCATGAAATGTAATCATCATTACCTTACTGCTCTCTCACGTCCCTTGGGTGCTGTGTCCTCTATCCTGCCAAAAACCATTGCTCAAAAAATCCTCTCGCCTTTTTAGATCTAGCCAGAGCATTTGACTTGATGGCCTTCCGTGACGGGAAATTCTTCAGGCGGGCTCTGTGAACAAGTATTTCTTTTTATTCCTTCCAAATTTACTGGCAATTATTGACTGAACCCTTTGCTCTTGTGTTATGGGATGGTGTGAAAAGAGAGGGATTGATCAATTTTCAGTACACTGCCCTGCAGAGTTAACGATATTTTATTTTCCTGCGCTAGGGGGGGAGAGAGAGAGAAAGAGGGAGAGAGAGATCCTTTTTCATTACATGTCTGATCAATTCCTAAGTTTTTCAGGGCATTCAAGTTCCTGAACTTTACAGATAGTAAGGAATAAGATGAAAAGGCATAGAGTTGTTCTTGAAATGATCATTGAAGAAGATGAAGAAAAATCAGCGGTCGTTCATTTGCCTTTATTGCTTTTTGCCTATATAAATTAGAATCAAAAGTGTCCAGCTAAGGAAATGCAGGCCTCTGCTGTCTGCACTGCATAAGATCTTCAGGCAACATTTATGGAGTTTGAAAATAATGTTTCTGGTAATAAATGGCAGAAATATTCTGTTTTCTGCATCAGCAGATATGAGGATTAAAGGATTTGACCATATTAAACAATTTTGCACAGCTTTGGCTCCCAGGGCTTGGAGGCTGCGTTATCAGAGTTCATCTCACGGCATTTCCAGACCTGATTTAAGAAGAGAATATGTTCCTGCTTTGCAAGTTGTCACTCACTAATTTAGCCCATCTTTGACAGAATTAAAAAAGCAAAGATAAAGAGATTATTTTTCTTCTTTTGAAAGTGGGATGGCTTCCTAAGGTGCCCCCCCCCCCGTCCTCCCCCCACCCCAATCAGCCGTTTGAAATGATGGAGATAATTGAATTGTATTGTTTCTCCATCCTCCCCCGAGCTCTGCTTATACTGGACTATCACATTGCTATGGAAACTTGAAAATGATAGTAGCTGATCTTTGTTTGGGTGAACAGGAAGGTTCCTCTGCCATTTGTCATCATAATCAAGCGAGACTAAGACTATGACAGCCTGCCCCATGGTTTCGCTCTGGCAGGTATCTCCCACTCTCTTTTTTCTTTTATTTCCAAATCTACAACAACAGAATATTTTATTGTTATTTTAGCTGTCCAGCATGAAGACAGCACGGGTAGCAAAATAAGACTAAGATGCCCTTGAGATGTCTAGGCGTGAAATAGATCCTGAGCATCCTCCTGCTGTCAGGGATTGTACCGACCCGAGGAATTTGGTCCCTGTTGTGCTCCAGAGGGGTTGCTCCCGCCCGCCTCTGCCCGGAGTAGGATGGGGCAGGAATGAGCTTCGGTCACTTAACCAAGCGTGACTTTCTTTACATGTTTTCCAGCTGCTTTGGGTCCATGTATCAGACACACCACAATAATACACCATCACCCATTTGTATAGCATGTCTATACCAAGGAGTTATTTTTTAAGATCTGAAGAGTGAGCTTCTACATGTTGTCATGTTACACTTCACATGTGGTTTATCTAATAATCATCTAATAGACTCTTAAGAGCCCTAGAGTCTGATTGTATTTGAAAATTATTTTTTGCATTGAAGAGTCATTAAGTTTCAGGTGAAAAATTATGTAGCTACCCATGAGGCTATGCCTGAATTGGCCCACCAGCTCCTCTTTGGCTCATCCTTCCTCACCTTCCCATCTCTTCTTCCAGATCAAAAATGTGGATTTCAGTCATACAAGCCCTTTTTTGAATTTCTAGCAGGCTATACTGTCTACTGCAGCATTAAAATTCTCTCCCAGTGGTGCACGTCATGAGCCCTGTTTTATAAAGCTTCTTTACCTTTATCAAAGAAAACTCTTAGAACTTTCAAAGTCCTGAATGTGGATACCTGCTCTCGTTGGCTCTTGCTGCCTGCATGGGATTAATCAAGGCTGTCACACATCTAGTTGTAAAACCTTTAATATTTTTAAAAGGTTTGAAGCTGCTCTATTTATCACATGCATCAGGGAGAATAAACTGTTAAACTGCTGTATCAGTAGGAAATAGTTTTAGCTGTTGCAAAGGAAGGCAGAGATGAGCCCCAAATGCTAGACACCTAGGAAAAAACCCTCAAAATATGAGGCTGAGATGCTGGTTTTTGAATCTTTTGCAAGTATTTCCCAACAAATACTCATGTATGCAAATTGCATTGCATTCAGTGGAGTTTGCAAATGGAGGCTTCAAAAACAATTATTGGTTCCTCTAAACAGGCAATAAAGAGGGCAGTGTGTCCTTCACTCTGCCGGTAAATACCTCATTTTGGAAGAAATCCCATTGTTGACTTTGTCAGGACAAGACAAATCTGTTTTGGCATGCAGCTTTTGATAATTGTGCAGAGAACAACAGAAGTGGTCTGATACATTTGTAACAGCCCGTGCCTAATGCAAGCATCATAGGGAAGTCTGCAATTTTACTTTGATACCTCTCTGGAGTAGCCCTCTTTGCAACCTGAATGTTGGAAGGTCTCCATGAGAGTTCAACCCGGAGATTAAAAGACCTTTTCTGCTTTGCACTTGAGTAATTGCAACCCAACAAACAGCGATGATGGCTTCTCAGCCCTCATCTGAAATTCTTGAGTCTGCAGAGCTAAATTGGAAGTGCCACAAAGACAGATGTTGCTTTTGCCTTAATTCTATACTTCAGCTTTTAGCTTTGCTGGATATTGGAACAAAAGAGAAATGGTGGGGAAGAAATAAAAGCACGCCATCGCTCCTCCTTGCCTTTGAAACAGGTTTGAGAATGGAGAGTTTGGATAAGTTTACTTTTCCCTATATATATGTTCCTCATGTGCACACACATGCATGTGTGTATGCTCAGAAACGTGTAACGCCCAGTAAGACACAGCACAGGGTGACATGCTGGTTGTACGCAGCCATTGATTATCTGTCCAGCAGATAACTACGCTGAAATCTCATATGGATCCTGGTGCCTGGTGTCATACATACAGCTCCCTGCCCATCGCACTCGTGCCAGAACAAGAGGGGCTTTGTTCTGTTCAGCTACAACGCTTGGGAATGCAATGATGGATTTAAATAAGAAAAAGCTGGTGTCAGGCCAGTACTGGGTTGTCCCAGATCTCCAGGTAGAACTAAAACCATGCTGGTGTAAGTGGCAAAGTGTGCGCGCTAGTTCTGAGCACTAGGTTGTACTTCGATGCCCCTAATATGAAACTGAAGCGATTGTAAGTGTTCAGCGAGTTGTAAGGGGGCAGATCCTGAGAACTGTTGGGCATCCTCTGAGAGCTGCTAAACAATTTAATTCTTCCTGGCTGCTGTCAGAGCTGAGGATGCTACACGCTGTATAAGATGAGCACCGACGCGATTATGCATGGCTGGGACACTTGTCTCTCAATTTTCCCATATGCCTTTCTTATAATTGAAGCGTTGCAAAGGCTAAGTTGTCAAAAAAGGTGTCCAAATAATGATGGCGATTACATGATTAATTAGGCATGCAAGTGCAGTTGCTTAATTTTTTTCAACAGTTGGTGCTTAATAGCAAGGAAACTGTTGTGCAACTAAATAAACCCCCAGAAATGATCGGGTGGATCTGGGGGCAGGTGAGTCCATTTAAGTATGGAGCTGCAGAGTCACTGTAATTAGTTGCCTAATTGTGTGCCCAAACTTATTTGATGCACTTAGTGTGTATGTATAATTAATGATGATTTATTGAAAAGCACTCTTACTGCAAGTGCTTTCCTTATCATTTCCTAAAAATCAAATTGCTGAGGGAAAGATTAGAATTTGGTTTAATATATATGGATAGAATTAGAATTCCTTACTGTATTTTTTTATTAGCTTAAAACAGATAAGCCTGGAAATTATCTACAGATAAACTCACGTAGGAACGGCCCCAATGCTCTGAAGTTCAATCACTTCCACTCATACTGGTGGTTCAAATATTTTTGTCAATTCACACAGATGATTTTTTTTTTTTTTAAGGGAGCTTTAAAGTGTGAATACTGTGTCTCCTCTGATGCTTTCTCTTTTCCCCTGGAGTGCCCTGGATGGTGCTGTGCATTTGAGTGAGGGTTAGGCTGAGGAGCATCAGCTCTCCTGTTGGGCTTGGGGCGACTTGGCTCCATTACTGAGCCTCCTTTCTTTGGGTGTAAGTCTGATGGTTCTGTAACATCTTTGCCTCTAATGGAGCTCCTGTTTTGTGGGTATGGAGAGGAAAGTGTGACAGCACCCTAAAGAGGCAGCTAATGGGGCTGGTGCTGCTTGTGGTTGTCTCTTCCTCAAGTCTGCAAGCTTCATAGCTGCTGCAGCCGGGGGTGGAGAGCTTGAGGAGCTCTCAGCAGTCAGGCTTGCAAAGCCTTTTCAGCCTCCTGCATTTACAATTAAGCTGTTTCCATTAGCTTGTGTTTTAGAAGAGTTCAAGGGAAAAGCAGGAATTGGGATGTGTTTTTCCCAGTAGAATCACCCTGTGTAACTGGGGCCCTTGACTTGAACACAAGCTGGCCATCTGACTTACCCCTGATGGGATCCTTCACTCAAAAACAAGGGAGGACCTCAAACTGAACTTCAGGGATGGCATCCCACATTCACTGTCCAAAACAGAACCTTCAGGTGAGGTGGGCCATGGACAGTAGGTCGTGGGGCAGCCTTGAGAATGAGGGCTGCCCCTCTCAAAGCCACGGTGCAGCTGAGCTCTTCCCTCTCAGTGCTGCTCCCCTGGTCCCAAGACGGTGTCCGCGTACGTCCGTGGCCCACTGCTATCTGTGTTACACACACCCAAGCTTCCCTTGTTCTCCAGCATTTCCTATCTGTGACTGGCAAGCCTCATTTTCTGAGCATTTCAGCCAGGTTTGAGAGCCAAATGGTAGAATTTCAGCATAATTTTCTCCAGGTTTCCTAATAATCTTGGCACTATTACCTCTTTCCTTCCCATGGTTTACTTAGCACAGCACAGATCTGTCACTGCCCCTTTTTCATCTTATTATTTTCAGCCTTCGGTTTCCTGCCTTGCTGTTCTTGATGGGCTCAACACGGCTTCCCCTGATCTTCTGTTCATCTTTGTTTTCACTGACGTGCACAGATTCAGTATTTGTTCTGGCATTCAGATCTTGCCTCATTTCCTTTCTATCTCTTAACAGTCTTCTCTCATCTCTTCAGATACAACTTCCAAGCCGTCTGGCGGCTCCTTCTTCTAGCTACCTCATCATACGAGGACAAGCTGTGTGTACCGTGCGGCAGGTCCAGTGGGGAAAAGCAGAGCAGATTTATGTGCAACAGAGATCACTTGTTTTTTATTTATTTAATTATTTTTACTTTTTCATTTTCAAATACTGGTTTAAATGAAAAAAGGGTTTAATTGCTTGAAAGTACACATCATCAAAGTAATACTTTGAAGATCTGAAAAATACAATTCTATTCCATGAATATAAATTAAAACGCATCATGTGAAGGCTGTTTGTTGCCTGTTATTCTAATATTCTAATTCAGTTTGCTATCTCTTAGTCTTACCAGATTTTTCTCAATGTTATTTTTAAAGCAGATTTCGCAGATACGAGTTGTGGAAACAAAAATAAAGTGTGAGTTACTACAGCAAGGGATCTGGAAAAGGACTTAAGCCCTGATTTTCCTATAGCATACTGTATTCTCTCAATATTCCAGTATTTATACTGTAGTATTCCGGTGTACAGATCAAAAACCTCACCAGTTTCAGAATGGCTTCATGTGGAAACAGTGATGTGGTGAGATTTGTGCTTTAATTACCACTAGAATCCAAACCAGTCTGAAAAGTAAGAATCAATTAATCATCTCCCTTTTTCTTAAGCTTTGTCTAAGTTGGCTCCGCCAAGACAAGCCGCGGTAACTTTCCCCTAGCCCATTAGGGTTCTGAGCAGGCCTCGGTGATATGCAGGCTGTAGGTTGACTGGGTACATAAAAATTAGTGCAAAACATACCAGTAGTAAGTAATGCTTCACATCTTTGAAGCACTTTACAGACATTAACTAATGAATTGTCACAGAAACCATATAACATCTACAAGTGTCTTTGTCCTCATTATACAGATGGAGAAAGTAAGGTAAAAAGGATAAATCACTTGTCTTGGGCCCCAGAACAACTGACAGCAGAGGGAGGATTTGTAATGTAGGAATTTCTTGCCAGACAAGCAGGAAGGCTGAGATTTCTCTTTCTCTGATGAAAAAACTCTCCTACAAAAAATTGCCAAAGGTGGGTAAATACCATCCTTTTCCTTCCTTTGGCAAATTTTATTGCATGTTGCTCTAATATGTTTCAAAAGGGTCTGTGTACAAATAAGTTGGGGGCGAGTGTAAAGGTCAAAAATTGTATCTTGGAAAATGGTATTTTTTTTGAATTTCCCAGTCTGATGAGTCATTCATTGCTATGACATATTGTGTCTGCTTTTGTTAGTCATGTCATATTAGAGTCAGTGAGTGAGAATGATCCTGCCTATTCCAGGCTGGCTGATTTCATGAAAAAACTTAAATTGAGAGTGACACTAAAGCGCAAAAGAGTAATCTGAGGGAATGCAGTTAGTTTGCTTCAGATCTTATTTCTTCTGTACATTGGACTGACATGAATGTTTTTCTTCATAACCTGCAGTTCACAACCAGCTGAGTTCTCTAAGATTATACACTCTACAGAAGTGACACTATTTTATTGAATTAAGTAAACAATTTGTCACTGCTGAAACTCGGTGTTAGTAATTTATTACAAATTACATCATTATTTTACAATACAGGACAAGTGAGTCAGATGCAATGTGTCTAGCTAATTCTGAATTTCGGGATAATCGATGAGGCCTTTGTTAGATTAAAATATGATATATTATCTAAAGCCACTTAGCTGGGCCCTGGCTTGAATTTAAATATTTCTCAAACAAGTGACCTCTTTTAATTTCAAAAACAAACACGTGTTTCCATTAGTACTTTGAGAGAGTGTGTCATCACTTTCTGATGACTGAATCCATGGCGAACGTGCTTTATTCTGTCCTAATCATCATCGGGTCGTACTTTGTGCTGTGATATCTGAGGGCTTCTGGCAGAACAGGATGTTGTGCATAGCCCTTTTCCTTCTCATCCTCTCCCTAGGGGGAGATGGAGTGCAGTGTTTTGGTTTTAATGCCCCTGCTGCCATTTAGCGTGTTTAGGGCAGGAGCCGCCTCTCCCTGCCTGGTCCCATCCTGTCAGATCAGCAGTAAGTTCTTAGTGAGATAGGAAATAAGTTGTCAAAACATGGGAAAATGCAGGAATTTTGGAAATGTTGCCAAGTGGCCATAAAGCTGAAGCCCTTACTATTTTCATTAGCTGAAAAGGAAAACAAATTTTTAGGAAGATGTCAGTTGAATGAAAGGTTTCCTTTCAAGCTATTTTTGTAATAATTTGCACGTATGTCTAAATGATGAGTAATATGAAAACATATAATAATAGTATGAAGTACCTATTATTTTTTTCCAAAACCAGTTAATGAATTCATTAAAATGATTTTTTCCTTAAAAAAACGGTGTTTTAATAATTCTCTTTTTTTTTCTAACTGCATTCAGAATTTCCCAGGAATCCTTTTTTTTTTTTTTTTTTTTTTTTTTGCATTTTTGCCTTGTGTTTTCTGGGTCAGCACAGCCTCACTTGCTATTAGGAGAGGAATAATACATGACGGCCAATAGCAGGAGGCAATTTGTACAACCTGAACCAAGCTTGTACGTGTAGGGAAGAGGAGCACTCTTCTAAATCAGAGTGCACACGTTCAATTATAAGGCCTGTTCTGAGGCCGCGGCTCCTGCTGACTTCCTAAGGGGAAGGCCCTCTTTCTTCATAAAGAGTTTCTTCCTCCTCCCCTTCAGCCTGCCGGCAGTAGGAGTTGGATTTCTTGCTGTTACACAGTCCACTCGTGGCCATGGATGTGCTCGGGATACTCCTGTGATTAATGACCCTGGTTAAGGGCCTGTTACCGACCGGAGCTCGATTCATCTCACTTCACCGGAGCATTACACGCTGTGCATTGTCATCGGCCACGACACGGCCTTCTGCAATTAGGGTAGGTAAATTCTGTCTCCAGGTGGGGATTCCTTCCTTAGCTGCCTCCCAGGGACAGAGCTGTGAAGTAGCCCCAGCTGTTTTGTCTGAGAAATAACCCGCCTAGATTCTGTTCTGCTTGAGTACGTGACTTTTGTGGGGTACCGGGCTTGTGCTACTCTGTATAGGGAGACTTTGAGGTACAAGGTGAAGGGTTAGGCAGTTGCTGTGTAAAACTTAGGGAGAAAAATAAGAAAAGTAGTGACCCTCTTAGCCTTTATTTCTTGTTTTCCATTCTGTCCCTCTGCATCTTTATTAGGTTACAGTTTACCATGCATGGTATCTGCCTGGAGTGAATTGAGATAAATAAACAGCATTTTAGCTACTTTTTACATGAGGAAAACAGACTTTCCTGACTACTAAAATTTATTTTCCGAGCAGTTTATTTACGGTCCACAGAGTCACAGCTGCAGGAAGTGCCAAGTGGGACAGGGAAAGGAAACAAACCATGGTGTGAAATGCCCCGTGAGCTTGCCAACAGAACAGGGGCCGTGCTCCTCATTTGCCACCCCTGCAGATGGGAGCAGCGCCGTTCAGCACGTGAAGTCCCCCCACCACCACCGTTAGTGCCTGGCCTCTTGCTGTGCTGTTCAGCCTGACAGGGTAAGAGAGAAGCAGGCAGGGCTGGAAAAACGGGTCCATCTGATGTCTCCAGGTGGATAGGGAGCCCTCAGCTCTTCTCTTCCTGCTTGGTTCAGGGATGCACCAAGTGAGGAAGGCAGAGGCCGGTTTGCCTGAGGCAGGCTGGTGGCACAGTGCTGTTCCTCAACCCGTGCCCAGCACATCGCTGCCGTCTGCTCCCTGGGTGAATGGGTAACTCTTCAGCAGCTGTACAGTCTTGCTGCAGTTCCACGTGCAAAATTACAAACTTTCCAAACCACAGCATGGATGTAGTGTGAATCCATTCGCAGCAGCTTTTTCTGCAGTGCTTATGGCATCCCTGGGCTGTTCAAGGGACTACCAGCTTGGAGTTTTTGCATCAGATTAGCAAACAGTCTGAGACGGATTTGTTAAGGTGACTGCTGGGTTGGGTGGCTTCATGATGGCATTGCCTGGCACGATCTAGGCTTGTCGCCACACAACAGACATGAGTGACATCCTCCTGTCTCAGCACATCCCACTTTGGATCGCTTTTAGGTTTCTACCCCTTGTAGTTCAACTACCAGCATGAGTTCCAGCTCGAGAAAAAGAATTTATGAACTGTTTTATTTGAGATACTGCCTAAAGTTGCTTTTGAAAATGGTTGTTAGCCACCTCTGTCACGTTGATGCTTTTCAAAATTGTATTTCCTGTTCAATTTCTCACTTTGTCAGACAGCAGTAATTAAGGTTTAGCGTGCAGAATTTGAGCCAGAAAGGAGTCCCTGTGCAAAAGATCTATGTGGGCACTGGGGATTAAATTTAGCAGCCTCCTAGTTGTAAATATTTTATCACTTTATCTCTGAGACTATGACCATGATACACAATGGGAGTTGGAGATGTGACTGAAGATGGAAATGCGGCCGTCTGCTGAGGGTGTTTGTTCACCGGCGGGCAGCGGTAGCTGGTTGAGCCTATCTGGCTACTGGGTGAGTGTTAATTTATATTCACCAAAACCCTAAGCCTGGGAAATGAAAGAAAAGCTCTAACAGTTCAGTAGCTAAGGCAAAAAGATTCTCTCCCAAAACACCCAGCACTGGTCATAGGTTTTTCCTGTCTCTCCCTTTTCTAAGTCTCAGGTCTTCAAGTAAGAAAATATACTTTGGTTTGCAGAGGGAAGGATGGAAGAATCACCAGGCTTGCATTGGCTGTGGCAAATTATATTGAAGGCTGAGGAGGACTAGACAGCAGCCAGCCCCGTAACCCTTGCCTGGTCCATGGGCTGTTCTGTATCGTCAGGAGCAGATCCAGGTGAATGGCGATGGAGATGTAACTCTGAAAGTAATTCTTCTGAAAATTTTATTGCTCTGAGAGTGAGACAAGGAGCAGATCCAAAAATTGTCATCCAGACCCAGGCTGATACAAACCACTGAAGCCGTAGGTTGTTTTGGTCAAGCACTGCCTCCGTCTTACTCTGCAGAGAGGAATTCCGTACTGCTTACCAAAGCCTGGACGGTATTTAGGGCGCTCGTTCTCTGCTGGGTAACTCCAGCAGTGCTTGGAGAGCTAGCTAAATGCAAAGTACTATGTATTTGGATTTCACTGCGCTTGTAGTTACAGCTTTAGTTCAGATAAGTTTCTAATTAAAGCCAAAACATTAAAGTACTTTTTTCAGCAAGGTATTACACGGTTAATTCTGTTACTCCTTCAGTTGCATGATAGAAATGATAAATGAAGCTACCAGATAATTTGTACTTCTGGCATATGGGTTGTTTGTTTTTTGCAGCTGAGCAGAGTGACAGCTCTGGGCTTGCCACTGTGCCGAGTGTTATAGATTGCATTTACAATTCCTCCATCATTCCGTATTTGCATGGACATTTTAGTGCCTCTGGACTTCGCACAGTTATCTCCCAGGATTATCAATAGAATCCCAAAACATTAATGCATCCAATCAAGGTAATTGAAAGAGAGAGGCTTTATTAAAAAGAAATCTTGGCAAGGCCCGTAGCTTATATAATAAGATTGTTCTATAGAATCTCTACATCTGAGGCAGAAGAAAAGCTTCTTATGTGCAATACAAAGCAACTACACCAAAAATAGCTCCTGCCACTGAGATCTTGCTGTGTTTGGTTAACCTGTGGCTTTGCAGCAAATAGCAAGGAATGACTTGAATAGTTTAATTTTCCCCTCATTTAAAGCATAAGTTGTGTGCACAATACCAAGTTATGTAACACCATCCAGAGGGCATGTTTCTAGCAGTTTTCAGGGTCTTCACTTTGAATTTATACCACTTGTTTATATTCAGCATGAATCGATGGCTGCAGCAACTGCATTAATGAAACATAACATCTATCTGAGCGAGCCGGTGAAAGGCAGCAAGTTTATTCACCACAGATTTGCTAGTTGAAGTGTAGGTAATACAACTACATCTCCGCTTCTGTTTTGATTGGGAGCAGTGTGGCTGGGAGTCCTCTCATTGCCCCCACTGATGGTGAGCCAATTCAGTTCTCCCTAACGGCCCCAGGCGTGCGCCAAACGCATCCTGGAGATAAAAGGGATGGGTTTTGAATGACATGCGTGGTGGGCATGTTTGGTTGAGGGCAGCAGATGAAATCTAGTTCCCAGTGACATCTGAATATGTATGTGTTTATATATGTACACATGCGTGAACATACACACATGTAGAATATGTATCTACATATATCTACATAGCATGTCGTGTCTGCTGCTGTCGTCTACTGTCTACTATTGTTGTCTGACAAAAGTTGTTTTCCCCAGTACCTTAAAGAATGTGAGGTTGGGTATGTTTAGACAACCAAAGTTGGCAGACTTAGAAAAATCAGCTGCTGGGAATCTGACCCTGACCTCAGTGGGGCAGGCACGTATCTGATGGGGTATCAGTGAGTGGAAAATCTAGGTGTGGAGCTTCCCGGGAATTCCAGCTATTAGCACTCCTCAGTGTTTTGATGGCGTATCAGATAATGCTCTCTTCCTCAGAAGAAAGAGGTCTCTCAAGCTCTCAAGACACATTTTCTTGTATTTACCGCATCTTTCCGCAACACATCACAAACTGATTTTCAATCTTCAGTTGTAGTGGCTGGTCCATATGTGTCTAATGGCAATGCTTTCCAGTAATAGCTGGAAGATAACCTGGTTGTTGCAGTTCTTGTAGCGGCTTTTAGCTCGGCTGTGTGACATTTCTGTTTTTCAGCAGATGTTCAGGGCCAGGATTTTAGTCCCAACCAGTGTATGCGTGTGTGCTCATGTACGTTACTAACCACGCTTTTCCTTGGCTGTGGTCAGCAGACAGACTCTTTTACCACAATATAGCTTGGAGTTAATTGCATGGAAGATGGAGAGTAAAGCAGAGAAAATGTGTATTGCTGGCGTAAACTTGTCATATTTCACCGGGAGCCATTGAGCAGACCCTAACAAAAACCTGTCATGTTACAAAAATGCTGTAAGATGCGTAAGAAGATGTGAAGCACTGATGTAGAAAACGTTCTCACCTCTTTATGCACTGTCTTACATTAGTAATGCCAGAAGGATATTTTAAGATTCTTTTATTTATTGTTTTACCACTTGTGCTGTTCCCTCTTTAAGCTTGATTACATAATTCACGAATTTCACATCCCATTCTCATTTATTAATGCCCTCCCGCAGGGTCATGGCTATCCAGCAAAGCAGAAATGTGTCTGTAGAGGGTTTTTTTTTGTTATTTTTAGCCCTTGTTCCTGACCATTCCTTTGCCTTTTAAAATTCGTACTTACAAATCTAAATTTTGGACCCAAACGAGTTGGAACTATACCTTTAAAATAAAAGGCCCAACCCTTTATTAAAGTTACCCCCATGTTGCTGTGTCAGCATCGCTGTGATTAACCTGCCATCCAAATGTGGGTGCTACAAAATCAACTTGCTGCAAGGCAGCTTTGATTTGCATGCCCAACACTTTCCGTTTATAAATCAGTACTTTTTGTGTGTGCCCGTTCTGGGGAAGTGTTTTTGCTTCATTCTCCCTTCTGTCCTCCAGCCCCCTTGTTTATCATGACCGTGGGAGAGCTGCACAGCTGGTAGATTTACATTGAGAGGTAATGATTCTATTTCTTAGGTACAAGGGAAGGAAGACTGACCTATTCCCCAGGCTTTCTGAAATTAATACACACATCATTAATTGCTTGTGAGGGGGAAAAATTGAAGAAAGGAAAAAAACAACACAAAAACCTGACCTGCCAGTGCATTAGATTAGTAGGCAGTGCAGCATTACGGAAGGAACGTGTTCCTAGCCGTGGTAGCATGCAGGGTGCTGCACTCATCACACCTGACTTCATATAAGCAGAGCCACCAGCAGAATACCTCTGAATTCCTTTTTCTTTGAAATTTTGCCTTTCATCTCAAACAAACCTAGCCCAGCCCTTCACTTCCCGATTGCTGTGGTTTTTAGGGGGTGCCTCTCCTGGGTGCTGCACTTTTTAGCAAACAGCCCCAGTTGTTTGTGGCGGGCAGTGTAGCTGGCTCTGCCCAAACACTGCGGATGTCGAGTTCATTTAAAGTGCGTACAGTTAATTGACTCATCGCTGTGGAATGGGATTTCATTCTTCCCTTAAAGCACGCGCAAGATCCCCGTTTGATGATACTGATTGATAGATTCTCAGTTCCTGCAAACTTCCTAGGCATAGTGGTGGGATCCTAAGAAGTGAAAGAGGTTGCTGTGGGAGAGGTGGAAGGCCGATCTGGAGCAGTATGCCTTTTTCCTCTTTTACCCATAAGAATTTAGCACCCATAAGAACGGGCTGTGACTTCTGATTCAGCAGAAATGCCAGCAAGTGTCACTTTCCATGCATCATATATAGAAACGATTTGAATAACGGTTCATGTCAAAGGACTTTCAGTATTAGTTTTTATTTAAGTGCTAATTCTTTCATTTACATCATTGTTTCAGAGAACACGGGAGAGGAGATTGGATAACATGGCCAAACAGGGTTGAAACAGAATAAAGGGATTTTTTTTTGTTGTTATTGTTTTCTTCCATTTCTTTGGTATTTCACTGAAGTTTTTCTTTGACTTTGCTGCTGTTGCTACCGTAATTTTTCACAACAAATGTTGCACCGCAGGATCTGCAGCTCTGCGTGTCAGTACTACGTGGGAAATAGGCAGAGAGTGCCTCTATTTATTGCACCAAAGATAGGGATGTGCTTTGTTGGTGTGGTGGGTTTCTGCTTTTCCTTTTGGAGGCTGGGGAGGAGTTTTTTCTTGGTTTTGGTTGTTCTATTACTCTCTTGTCTCCAGGCAAGAAAGCAATTCTCCCTTTGCCTTAGAAACATGTGGTGTAACCTCATGTCTTGCTGGTAGGGGATTTAAAACCACCACTATAATTTACATGATAATTATGTCATATTTTTTACTTCCCCTACAAGATCCTCCTTGTTTGAGACTGTTCTGTCCTTTAGCAAATAGTGTGCTTACCTTGGCTCTGTGGGGAGTTCTCCGCAGTCTTGAATAAGTAATGTAACAAAAATGGCTCATCTGGTGATTTCAAGGGGATTACACATTTAGGGGAAAAATCTGGTGGATGGGACAAGGAGGACAACTGTACAGAGTGCCACAGGAGTAGAACAGATATTTAATCCAGTTGTCATGGGCTCGCCCTTCTTTTAGCACGTCTTATGGTGTGGTTTTTGCTGCAGAGGATGAGCAGGAAAGCGGCTGGAGAGTTTGAGGAGCAAGCGGTGGCCATGCAGAGAGATGCCCGTGCAAAACGAGGCATCTTCTCTGGGCTCAACAGGATGCAAGCAGCTTGCACATCACAAGTCCATCTTCTGCTTTGTGTTTTAAAGGGGATGGCCAAGCCAAGAGAAACATTACACACTTGGCCCGAATGCCATTTTTCCCTCGTCTGGATGTGAGGACGTGCAGCAGGTCTGACCACTGTCCCCACGCTGGTGCTGCAGTAAGCGCAGTTGGCCAGGAGCCGCGGTGTTTGTCCTGCTCGGAGAGGAGATCGATCGTCCTGGCCTTTGCACGGCTCCGCTCCTCGACGTTCAGCTTTGCCTGTTTGAAATACAAATTATAGAAATTAGTAAATTAGCAGGAGGCTGCAGAATGTAATTGTGCATTGACTGAAACACTCCTGACGGATGGACCTGGTGGGATGACATCTCGTATTTATGGAGAGGAGAGCACAGGTAGTTGATGGATTTGACAAGAGCATAGTGGCAAACCAAATAATGCTAAGCCAGAATGAGAACGTATTTCCTAATGGCCTCCCTCGCAGCTGTATACACTGATTTAATCTCTCCAAAGCACTCCATTGTTTATGAGGCCTGTGGGTACAATTTTATGCCTGACTGAAGAGGTTGCTAATAGCTGCCATATTTGTGTTTAAGGACCTGCAAAGGATTCAACTAAGTATTTTAAAGCAATGAGCCATAATAAAGTAATAATATATTGAAAATAATAAACAGCTTTTTATTCAATAATTGGCTGCAAAACTGGTGAACTTTAAATGACAAAACTACTAATTATAAATGCAATTGCTAATCATATATTCATTAGGGAATGCAAATTAAAACCATGGCATAAAGTCTCTATATGTGCCAGAGGCAACAAGTTGCGGAGCAGGACTATAGACTCTGTTTAAAAAAATAAATAGAAAATAAGAGAAAACAAAATATCAATGTAGGAAAAAGTTGTGGAGATGACTCAGGATTGCTTTGTCAGGGGATAAAGCTCTTCTGTGGGGAGGGAAGCGCCTGTTCTTGGAGCCAAGGTGTGACGGGCCACGCTGGGGCATTTGGTGTCTCAGCAATAATGAAGTATGAGGTGTAGTGGGGAGGTCTCGGTGTGGCTCTGGATGTTGGTAGATCATCCAGGAGGAGACGGAGCAAAGTGCTGCTTCTCCTCGAGGCAGCCTGTGCTGGCTGGATCACACCTGAAGTCCCTGCTGGATTCACAGTGGGGCTTCCCACCTGGAGCAGCTGTGTCTAACAGGATGAGAAATGAGGAGGCACACCTGGATCTGAGTCTCCTCTAGTAAGATTTGTCTGCTGTTAACACTTCACAAGCAGGTTTCCCTTTCTTAATGAATATATAAAATATAATTTATATTAATTTCCTCTTAGGAGCCTTCGGATTTCCTTTAATGACTTGTGTCCCTCAAGGAGCTCGCAGTGCCAAGTTTATATAGAAATTCCCGGGGAATAGCCTAGGGGATGAGCAGCACAGCACGTGGTTCATTCTCTCCAGGAAACCACGGGCATGGGAACCACCCCAAAATCTTGTCAGGCCACCGAGGCAGCCGTGGTTTGCCGTGTGCAGCCCCACGCAAAGGCTCCCCCCAGCTCAGAAGCCACAGAAGTCAGAGCCACCTCTAACAGGGGCACTGGGCAGACTTTGGTGCTACCAACTGTGGGTGTTGAGCTCCCTGGAAAAATAGATTAGGTACTTAGGCACTTGCATATAAATTTCAGGTCCTCGCCTTAAATATCCATGTTAGAAATACCTCAGAGGGGAAAACATTTATCAGGCAAGACATGGTTAGAAATAATCATTTTTATTCTGCTTCCTATAGATCCTACCTTCATTTTTTATTTTCTTATTTCCCTGGCATCTGCAGGCTGTGCTACGTGCACCTTTCTAGCTAAATTGAGCAGCTTCTGAGCAAGTTTGTGAATCCCCGTCCGTTTCAGATGCCAGTACTGAGGTTGGACAACCCTCTACAGAGCCTGCAGCCAGAGGTCAGGCTCGATACAGAAGCCACCAGATGAACTTTGGGCACAGTTTAATGCAGGAGAACATTTGTGGTGATGGGGGGAGATCCGTCCTGAAGATATTTCCAGGGTGGTCCCTGTGTGCCTATTACAGCAGGACTGGGTGGGTGCGGAGGCTGCGGGGGCACCCTGGTCCATGTGGGGAGGGGGGAGGCAGCCAGTGACCGAGATTTGGAGTTGCAGGAAGTTAATTTTTCTGTGACCACAGGAGAAAGCCCATTTCTTTTTATTTTTCAGTGTTAGACTTCAGAGAACGAGAGCAGAAGCATGCAATTTGTCTAGCTACAAAACCAATTAGCATAGCTCCGCTACACTGAACTGCTTGGGAAGACTTTTCAGGGGAAAAAAAATGAATAAGAAGAAACAATAACTTTATGAACATTGTAACTCATTAAAAGACAGCTTTTAGAGTGTGAAGGGACTGAAGCCATTGAATAAATTATCACTGAAGATATTCAGCCCTATGTAAATTACAGAAAATGTGTCCAGATGTGAGATCCCCTCCATCAAGCTGAACTGTGGGCTGCTCAGTCTGTGCAGCTGCCTGACGTGTGAGGTTTCGCTGGGCTCCCACCTAGTCAGTGATGTTTGAGAAGCAGATGTTTCCTTAAAACAAATCCCCCCGAGTTACAAAGAAGGAACAACCCCCTGGTTCCCTGATCCCCGAGGGAACCACAGCTCTGGGGGCTGTTTTTTGGTGGGGGTGGTTACTAGCGAGTGGCTCGGGTACAGGTGCTCTCAGTCACGCATCGTTTGCAAGCAGAACAAACGAGCCATGTGCGTGGAATAACCCCTTTTGCCAGCTCCTTGGGGGGGCTGAAAATCAGCTGTGGTCTTTGGGAGCTGTGCGGTGCCCAGAGTAACGTGGGTTTACACCCACTGCAAGCCCTCAGCCACACCTGGGCGGCCCCCAAAGGGCTGTGGGGAGGAAGGGCTTTAGGATGCAGAAGGCAGAAGAAAAACTGAGCTGCTGCTGGGAACTGCTTGGTGTGAAGGTATTTTTATTATTATTCTTTCTGGCTAAACTCAGTGGTTTGGGTGCTGAGAGTGGGACTGACTCTGTGATGCATAAAGGTATGCTCTTCTCTTAAATGATATACTTCTGTAGGGTATGATTATTTAGACGTCCAGATGTCCTGGAAACAAGGTCAGGTGTGTATTTCCGTTGATGGGGGGAACTGTGGAACTATTTGCATGCGTGTTTGCATGGATCAGCTCTGCTACAAAGCTTCTTAAGCAAGCTGCTTTCTGGATGCTATGAGTTTAGTCCTGAAGCAGCAAACAGCTTCCTTGTCCCCGTGGTTGGGGCTGGCGCTGACTTGGAGGCACCTCTGCTGCTGTGCTGGTGGGGAGAGCTGGGCGTCGAAGATCAGAGTCCTAAAGTGAGGAGGAAAGTTGTTTTGTCTTCTTTTTTTTTTTTAAGTCTGTACAATGCAGCTTTACCAAAGCTACAGATCATTTTCTTTTGTACGCACTATGTGGTGTTTGTAAGGATAACGTGTTTGTAACATCGTTGGTCTTGGCGATCAGCACGAGGAGTTTTTGCTCTCCAGACCAGCAGTTGCTTTGCTGCTCCTTCCTGCTTCACGTTACCTCCCCGCGGCGGTTGGGTGGCCCCAGGGAAGTGGATGTGGATGTCACCAAATGGTTCCTGCGCTCCTCAGCTGCGCGGTTTAATTTTTACCACAGTTGTTGTAGTGATACATTAACAAATGCACAGACAAAGGTGGTGGGAGTGTCACAGAAAAGACGGGTTTAATAACTACTTGTAGGGAAAACAAAAGGAAATCCAGTGACAGTCCTGGCAATTCCCACCTCTGTTATTGCTGACAGACAGAACAAGAATAAAAACAAGCGGGTTTACATGCGCCGACACTAATACACAGCCGGTGGTGATGTCCTGAAGGAAATGTTGGCAATTAGCATGAACGCTGCCGCAGTCACCATCCAAGATTTGGCCACAGAAAGAACGAGGTTTAAAGAATAGCCTAGGAGCCTTTCCCCCAAGTGTTTCCCTGTCCAGACACACGTGGGGGTTTGTGAGCCAGCTCAGATGAACTTCATGGCTGGCTTTTCTGCTCTGCTGAAGCCATTCCACGTGGGGCAGTTCCACTCCCACTGCCTGCGCTCGCTGGGATTGAGGTGGCGCAGCGCTAGGGTGGAAACAAGCTGGGAAATGGAAGGTGCAAAATAAGGGGATTGTGTGGCAGGGTTCAGCACTGAAGAAGTCTTTAGAAGTGAAGATGGGAAGGATGAGATGTGCCTCAGAAGATGGAGCAGTGCAGAGGGCAGCACCCAGCACAGGGACAGCTTTCGGCATGCTCTCCAAGATATCCGAGAGCAGGACGAGGGTTCGGGGTCTTTCACTTTGCATCAGCTGCTCAATCCCCCTGCTTAATCTGAAACCGGACAGGGAAAAATAAAAGAGGGGGGGAACTGCCACACCACTGGTAAAAACTGCCACGCCAATTTATGCTGCATTAAAAACCTTTCCCTGAAGCAACGCTTTAATAAGATTCCTAGTCAGAAGTCAAACTCTGCCTAGTAATTCATTCTAAACTCTCATAATGCATTTATTAGCGTGGAAACTGCAGAAGTGAAGTGGCCAAATTTGAGGTCCATACTCAAAATTAGCAAAATTCAATGTCATTCTGAGTGAAAAGGGCAGGAAAATGAGTGCTGTAACATGCAGGGTGATAGCCTCTGCATTAGCAGAAAGCTAAATGAGCATTGTTTGAAATAACATTTTATTAGGTTTCCTTAAAGTGGATACTCAGTCTGATAGATTATTTTTTTTTATCTCAGATAAAGTTATTGAAATGAGAAATGTTCTATTATAAAGGAATTTGTTGAAAGACAGGGATGCACTTCATCATGTTATAGCTCTTGCATCGTATTAAATGGTACTTATGTGTTTTATTGAAATCCAGACCTCTTGCATAGTGTTTCTTTCTCAACAATACAAAAGCTTATGATTCACAACCTTTTACATAATAGATATATTAATGAATTTCTGCATATTTTATTGCTTTGTGTTATTCTAAAAGCCATTAATCTATTTTTCTTGATTATCAGTTCTGGCAAAGACATGGTAATTTTTCTCTGAATTTCATTGTGCCAGCCGAGTTGAGGACTTTCCAAACTAATTGCTTTAGCTACCTGTTGGACTCATTAGACCCGATTCTTCCCTTCTTCCTTTTTCTTACTGGAATCTGTATCCAGCTGAAAACCCAGCGTATTTTTTCCTGAGTACAGGAGGATAAATTCTCCTTTGGGGTACTTGCGTGTTCTCTCATTCAAGTAGATTAGAACTGTGCATATGAATCTCAGGCCCTAATTATGTATCTAATAATAGAAACTTCTTGCTATAAATACACGACTCATTGAAATCATTCCTGCTTGTTTAGGCTGCAGACGTGACTTGTGCGTTCATTAACCTCTAGTGCTCCACTTGAGAGGAGGAGGTGGAGGATTAGTGGAGGGCCTGCCGGGAGGACAGGGAGTGGGGCTGTGCCACCTCTCGGGGGGTGAAGCTGTGATCCCGACCTTCTGTATGTGGATATGCATTTAAACTTACTTTGCCATTTGCTGTAAATGATATCAAGTCTGGATGTCTGTTTCTAATTCCTCTGTGGACAGGTTTGAAGTTTTTCAGAGATCTGTGTGGTTCCTGGGCACGTGGTGGGGAGCTGGTGCCCGTAGTGCAGCCCGGTGTTAGTCCCAGAGAACACGGTTTTGCTAAGGATCACTGGCTGCACGGCTCTGAGCGGTGGTTTGCATGAGGATGGGAAAATATGTTGTACATCCTGTGGGCTGTGTTTTTGACAAGGCTATGTCAAGATGTTTACTTGTATAAGGTTTTCATTTCCCCCTCAATGGCTTCAGGTACCTTCCTAACAGGACATTAGTGATTAAATAAAAAGGCCTTTAGTTCCTGTACATAAAAACGGATGGCAAAGATGCCATTTCTATGGTGAACAAGCAAATGTGTGGACCACAGACCCCTTAAATCCCATGTAGCCCACCCCGTGGGGCTGAGTGAGGCCCAGGTCCCACAGTGTCCCCCTCTGAGGGCTCCGTGTCACCCACAGGCATCAGCCCCCTGTGAGAGCAGGTCCTAGTGGCATGGCTTTAATTAACTAATCCGATGGATACGATGTGGCAGAACAAGCTCTTGTTTTACCCTGGCAATTATTGATTGATATTCCCAGAGTGACAGCAAGCATTTTTATTTTTACGTCCAGCAACAAGTTGTCATGGCAACTTCATCATTGGGCAACATTCCCATCGCACCCTTATCCCGAGTAAAAACCCAGCAGGTTCGGAAACTCTTTAAAAATGATTACGGTAATAAATTTTTTAAGATAAGTTTTACTTCTTGTCTGCTTTCCTGAGGGGAATAATTTATGTTCCAGGAAGGTACTGCATGAATCTTCTGTACCTCCTGCCAGCATCTGTCTCTGTTGGGCAAACTGATGCTCCCTACAAAGACGGATGGAGGAGCTTTGGTTTTGCTTTCTCTGACCCTTTGTCTGTTCGTTCATCTTGCTTTCTTTCAAGGGGGGAAAAAACAATACAAACCCAACCCACCTCCAATGCTTCCCTCAATTGCACACTTGCTAAATTGTCTTTTGAAGCCCACAGCCTGGCCCTGTTGCACATGAACCAGCAGCAGAGCTTGCGAAGTCAAGTTCTTGTTCTCCCCTGGCACCTGCAGCATAGCTCTCCTTCCCAGCCTCACTAGAAGGTTGTCCTCGTTAGGTGGGAAGTCCCTCCAGAGCCAGAGGCGAGCAGGCTTTTTCTGAAGGCCTCTTCCAGCAATTTCCATGTCTCATGCTGTGACCACGAGTTGCTTTCTTCCAAGTGCACAAGCTCCTCTTGCAGAGGTCCTGTACCCCCGCTCTATGAGGTTCTGCTCAGCTGCATGCTGTCCTCCTGCCATCTGTTGCCACAGGAATGTGTGTTGCCACAGGAATGTTAAGCCCATGATCCATGGGCTTAAATTATGCCAGTTTTCTTCTGACAGTGCTGAAATGCCGCTTTTCATGGGCAAAGAGGGCTAGCTAATGGCACACCTGAAGAACAGGCCCCTGTGGGAGCAGCACTGGGGTATGCGTGATTCCCCCCTAGATCCTAACAACCAGGGTTTGCTAATACAGAGACGTTTTACATAAAACAAGTGTCCCATTCTCAACAACTAATTACCACTGCTGTTTCAGCCACCTGCCTTGAGAAGTCCCACTCACACAGGTGCCGTGGCCCATGAAGGCTGCTCAGCTCCCTGCTCACCTTCCCACCATGGGACAAGCAATCATCACGCCAGCTTCTCCATCAGCGTGTCAAAAACAGCAAGAAAAAGCCCACGCTGCTGCACCCAGCTCTGGCTGGAATTATTTACCTTTAGTACATCAGGAGGTATTTCCACAATCTTCTCTTCTTTTTTATTTTTCATCTACCTTGGAAGGTTTAGATGTAATTAAAGGGAGATTGACTGACTGAAAATCAAGTTTGGTTTATCTGTGGGTGACCCAGCAAACCACATCTTTTTAATTTCATGCATCAATGAGATGATACGTCATGCTTTGTACAGTGCGACAGCTTGCTACATTGCATAACTCAACATGCTGATGCAACCAGGCATGCAAAATTAACCTGATCCTCCAGCCCAGGGAACGCGAGACAACAAGCAGCTTCTTCTGCAGCTTCCATTGTTCAACAAAGCTCACTCCCCACCTTCCTTCTTACTCCGTTCTTATTGAATTTACAGAAGAGGAGTACTGTGAGTTATAATCGTGTAACAGTTATGTGAATAATTCCGGTCTGGGCAGGGGTTGAACTAACACCACTTCCCTGTCAGGGGCTGCTCAGAAGGATGTGCTTCTCTTGGACTTCTGGGTTAGCTTGGGAAGGATTGTAGCTTACTGGGCTTCCTGAAGGCACACGGGTCACCTCGTCTCCTTCCCTCCCGGGGAAAGGAACAGCAATATTGCTCACTGCTGTGGGACCCTCAGCAGCCCCACTGAAAGCTGCCAGCAGCCCCCGTGTTGTCGTGCTGTGCCCCACGTGTAGCGTAATGAGCAGCTGTAGGGAGAAGAAAAGGCTGGCACTGGGCATGAATATCTTTGGAGTTAAAGGCTGTGGTGTGCCACAGGTAAGCTTGTGCATCCAGCACTTTGCTTAGGGCAGAATTTTTTCTTAATATCTGACGTCTGTCAGTGCCTCTTTGCGTGCTCGTGGGAGAAGTGAAATAGAAATGCTGCACAAGTTTTTCGTGTGGTTGTGGTAATGGGAAGCCCTGAGAAACTGCTCTTCGTGGCTCTGCTTGAATGTGTGGAAAATGGGGAGGGTTTTCTGTGCAAACCTACCTGTCTGTGGTGTCTGAGAGCAGCTGAGGACAGCCCCTGACCACAGTGATGAGTGACACATACCCACCTGAACAGTGAAAATCCCAACAGAAAGGTGCCGAGTGATCTGTAAGGATCAGACTCTGACAGGATTATTGCAGTGCCTGCGGTGGAAGTGGTGACAGTGCTGTGGCTTACCTGTGAGTGACAGCAAGCTGAACGTGGGGCTGGATGCTGCTGGGCGATGAGCGTGCACAAATGCTGCCCTTCTGCTTTGGAAAGGTCTTTTTGAAGCAGGAGCTGCCGTGTGTTTGGGTAGAACCTGGTGCATGGAGTTCAGCTTCTTCAGCTCTACCTCTCACTTCCCTGTTTTGTTTTTTCTTAAAAAGAGGAAAATGAACTGCCTGGAATCCATTTTCCGCCATCATCCCCACATCAGCAAATGGGCTCCCCTCACATGAAGAGGATTAGTGCATCTTGGAGAGGTAGAGGAGGGCCGTGACAGTTTGGAGTCCTTAGATATTGTTCTTGCTTGAGTTGCTTTGCGTTTTCTCAAAGTGTACAGTGCCCTCTGGCACAATATACATATACACTGCATCGCTAAGTGCTGAAACTTCACATCTTAATTCCATGCGAGCGGTTTTCTCTTGAGGCTGTGTGCCTCTGTGGTAGGGAGCCTGATCGCAGCACGGAGAAGGTTACACATTATGCAGAGAAATGTTGATGGTGTTTTAAAAAATATCTTCACTAATGTCTCTGTTTTTGTCATGTACAATCATATTTGAAGTACATGCACTTTGAAGTTCAGCGAGGAAAAGCCTGTTTATTTGAAGCTGATGGAGATACTTCAATAGAGGATAACTGGGATATAGGGCTCTGGGATAAATTATTCCACTTGTATTTTCTTTTTCTCTCTTTTTTTTTTTTTTTTAATCTGGAATGCACATAAGCTATACAGCAATATTATCATCACTTTGCACTTTCCTTAGGATGTATCTTAATATTCTATAATCCTCTTTACTACAGAATGGGGACTGAACTAAGATGGAATTATATTTTAATATTTTAATGTAATTCCTCGTGAAACAAAAGGGGGCTATGTTCAGTAGCTGGCTAGATATATGGCAAATGGGAACTAGACAAGCTGTGTAACATCCTGACCAGTTTCTATGGCAACAAAAATGTCAGCTATCCTTTTGGCTGATTCTATTAATCTGTGGTAGAGGCACTGATACTGACACATTCGGAATTTATTTAAACAAGAAGGTGAAAAGATAACCTCAGTGTAGCTTATAAACAAGGGGGAAGTTAAGCCACTAACATAATGCTATCTGACATGTATATAACTGTGTAACAGGCAAGTAAGACATTTCCAAGCCAGCCATTCCGAATTTTATCAGGGAAGTGATTAAGCTATTTACCAGGAGGAGTTACCCACTATTGTTTTGTCTTCTGACAAAATTCCACACTTGCCTCCGGGCTTCAGAGCAGCGCCTGCTGTACCCAAAAATGCTACACCGTGTTAGTGCAAGCGCTATTGAACCAGTGCCCATGTGGTACTAAACCCACCAAGTGCCATGAAATCTGTGCCCCTGGGGAATAGTGAACCAGTTGTCTGGTTTTGGGGGGTTCCCCTCTCCCCATTTACTGTTTCCCTCCTGGTTTTGATCCTGTAGCTGGAGCAGAGCAGCTTGCCTTATGAGTACTGGAGGTGCTTGTCGATTAAAATGCATGTCCTGGGCACTGCAAAATGGAAAAAAGTGGTTGCAAGAAAACAAACTCTGTTCTCTGTTCCCTCTATGTGGGTCATATATTTTCCTAGGGATACTCAGAAATGATTGTGCTGTACTATTTCCCTTCGGTACTTTATCCTTTATTCTCTTGTTATTGAAATAGCTAAATGTTTTCCTACTCTTCAATGTACCATGACAATACAAACTGTACGGTGATGTTGGAGCACAAAATAAATATGGATGCAGATACTTGTCATTATGATAAAACAACATCTTTTCATCTTTATCTTGGAATTACAGGCTCCTCAGGAAGATGACAGTGTCTTGTTATGGAAAATGAATTTTCAGTAGTAGAAAGATATCTCTCAACTTATTCTTAAATTCTTCCTGCTTGCCAGAGGCATGTAGAAAAATTAGCTTCTTTCCCAATTCTTTTGCTAGTTTTATTAAAATTCATAGTACAAAAAGTGCCATATAAATGTGTTTGGTGTGACTGAAAAAGAAGAGATGGAAAATGCATAGCTGAAGTTATTATAAGATTATTAGTTGTCTGCTGTCTGCATTTTTTTAATAATAATAAAAAATAAAGTAAGCCCTCGACACCCTCATTGATTTCTTCTTATGCTTGTAATGTACTGAAAGTAATTGAATACAGTATGTTTTTTAATGTATATATTACTTTTTTTCCTGGTTTAAAAAAATGAATTGTCAAATTCCCCAATAGAAAATTTGTCAGAACTGTAACCACAATATAGCTCCTGGAAACAGAGTGTATGCAAAGCTTTTCCAATTCAGAAAGGCTTTTCGATAGCAACAGTGCTCAAACTTATTCCATGCTTCTCTTAGGCAAAATGATGTCCTTCCTGCTCCTGCACCTTGTAGATCTGCCACTAGTATCCCTGTGACTGCTGACTTTGAGCAGGTGTTGGATTGGATTGTTCTCCTCAGCAGTTGATGAGCTGCAAAACTGTGCAAATGCATTAAGTTTTGAGCTTTTACTGCATATAATTGTAATATTCAATTATAATAAAGTTAAAAAGATAAATATGTAGTGATAGTACCTGATATACAGCAAAGATGGCTTTTCCCAGTTTATAGTCTGAGAGCAACAGTTGCGTCAAAGGTAAGTTTAGTATCAACCTATACATTTGGCATCATCCAACTTGTGAAGTTCTGCCTCTGCAACTCGCATGGGAATTACTTCTTTTGTCAGTGTTTCAGTGTTTCTTCCTATGTTTGTGATGTAGTAGCAGAGTTACACAGGTCACATCACTTGATGTTACAGAAAATGAGGTAGATGTGGCTAAGACTGCATCTGAAGACTTGAAGTAGCATTGCTCTGGCCCCCTGCAGGGGAAGTGAGGATGGAGCAGCTCATTGAAATATCTCCCTCCCACAATCATTTTTTGTTTTTGAAAGTCCAAGAACTTTTACCAACAACGATCTTGATTATCTTTCTTTTCTTCCTGTTCTACAGGAAGTTTTAATGAACTGTTTTGGGGGAGGTTTATCTAGTTCTGGTAAAAGTCAGAGAGTTCATTGGGTTTCTTTCCTCTCTCAGCATGCTTTTAAGCGTGCCTGTGCCTCCTGCTGGAAATTAGTCCCTTTGTAAACCTCGTTTAAGAATCACTTGAACTCTTGCAGACTGGGCACTGCCCAACCACCAGGAAGCTTGTTAGTCTAGATCCACAGGAAAGAATGTCACTTTTCACCTGAAAAATAGAGAACGAAATTTTATACCTTTTATAAATAAAGAAAGGAAAAATATTCTTTATCCTATGTTAATTGTTGCAGCAAAAATAGGCTTTATTCTCCAAGAAGGTCAAATCTCTTATGAGGAGAGAAAGTGAGGAAGGAGAAATTTCTCCTAATTGTTATTATTCTTGAGCAGGGCTGACATTCAGTATGCAACAAACATAACTCTTTATTCCAATTGAAAGTCATGCCAGACACAATTGTGCGAGGAAAGCAGTCCTTCCTTCTGAAGCTATTGACTTGGAAAACTTGCACACACAAGAAGGCTGACCTTTTGAGAAGTCACAGGCATTAACTTTTGATTAAGTAGTGTATTTAATTTCAGTGAGCATCTAACCTGAGGGCAGGCTCTAGCTTAGTGTACTTTGAAGTCAAATGCATGGCTGGTCCTATCATGATCAAAACACATTTCTGAGTGCTAGGTATTAGCAGGGAAAATACCTCTGGTGCAAAAGCATATGTATCTTGAATTGTTTTAAGTCTTTCCTCTCTGAGTTTGAAGGCATTGTTTGGGATATCTCCCTTAGTGTTTTAAAAATAAGGACCCTTGTTTATTCTTTGTCATCTTTTGTTCAATAAGCCCGATTCTGATCTGGCAGAGAGGAGTGAATTTTCTGTGGTTGCCTGAGTTGCCATCCCTGCATGCTGTGGTTGGACCAGCTCCATGTTGGTGCACGTGGATTTCCTTGGCTGCCTTGCCTTCTGCCCTTCAAAGATGCAAGCACTGATTTTACATGTTTATGTATATTATATATATAGTGTGTGTGTGTATTCGTAATGGCATATTTTGAGTATCTAGCCTTGTGTTTAAAATCCAGGCATTCCTCATCAATAACATAGCAGGGGCCTGCCAGATATCTGTCTGGTGAGCCAGATGTTGCTAGAGGAGCTCTTCAACAAAACCTGCCAAAGGACTATAAATCAAGTTGCTGGCTCTTGGCAGACTTTGATGTGTGCCAGAAGCGGGGCCTCAGGTACGTTATAGCAAGAGGACCGATGTTTTTGGGATCACATCAAATCAGGATAGGCCAGAGGTGGAAGGTAGTTTGGTCTGGTTGGACCAGCAGAGGGCTGGCCTGGTGTTCATTAGCAAACTTCATACATGATTTGACACTTCTAAAATATGGATGCGCAGATGACTCTGTGTGTACTTTAGCCTCTCCAGAATACAGTCAGAGCCACTTCACTGTGAGCTGAAGGGCTGCTGTCTGGGAGTAACCAAAGCTGGTTCTGCATCTACTTATGAAACAGATGACTTAGTGGTAAAATGGCAAAATCTCATAGAAAGATGAGACAGGACAATTAAAAAAAACTACTGCTTGTTGGTTGGGTGCAGCTGCCCCCACGTAGGCTTTCAGACCAGCTCTGTTCCTCAGGGTGAAACACATTATCTTGAGTGGTTTGTAGAAGTGCTCAGGTTGACCAGAGAGGCCCGGCTGGGGCTCCAGGGCGCGCTGTGCATGCCTCAGCTCATGAGGAGACCAACCGCAGTGGCGTGATGGCTTGCGGCAGCCTGGCATTGCCTTGGAGGAAGAAAATCCATTTTCTCCTTGTCACCAGAGAGGTCTGATCAGCCTTGGGGTGCAACACAGGGAAGCCCATTAATTTCAGAGCTGCTATGTGTTTGCTTCAAAATAAGCACCCTTTTGAATTTAAATCTGTCAAAGAAAGGAGTCTGTGGTGCCCTGTCGATAGTACTGTTCCTCCAAAACACCCGGTCTTCCACTGGTGCAGAAGGGGAACAACTCTGTGAGCACAAGAGCTACCTCAGCTGCTCTGTGGGGAGGACCCCTCAGCAGCTGGCAAATTCCCCTGAGGGCCCGCAGAGGCCATGGGTGAAGGCCTGCAGGTCGCGACACAGCCTAGCAGGAGATTCACCTGGGCCAACCTGTGAGCCGAACAAAGTCTTGTCTTCGTGCAATATTTATGAAAGGAAATACTGATGTGAGAGGATATTGCCTTTAATTAGGTTGGATGTGTGCTGAATTCACATCAGAAGTGTCTGTTTCTCGTTCAATCACGCTGGATTATGGCTTCGGCTAGTGCAAACTGTTGGGGACGTGGTGCAGACATGCTGATTCACTCCTCCCTACGTGCGGCATTAATCGTTCCTCCTTGGTACCAGACTAAAAACGTCCAAGACGATGCAAGACTGTGATGCTTAACGTTTTTCGGCAATTGCTGTTTTTGTCAAAACTGTCTGTAGCTTTTCTTCTTCAGTACAAGATGGTGAGTAATGAGCTATCAGAATAATGTCTGCTTGAGACATCCATAGCCATATGGCAATGTGGGAGGCGAGGATAAAACAGGGATCAGTCACAAGTGTTTACTTTGAAACATGGATAAAAAGGCAAGTTTTGTGCTGCAGCTTGGTTACGTGTTGGATTAGGTACTGGAAATAGAGTAGTTTTTAATTGTTTTTGTGTTTAGTGAACTTTAAAATCCCAAGCACTTAAATCTGTTTTTTATTAGTCCTCCTGATTGCTCTCTTTAGACCTGTATCAGGAAACAACAGGACAAACTGATGTTTACTTGGAGTGAAACCACAGCTGACTAATCCGTGTCTACATTACGTGTATGTGTACATTATTTACAACAATATAAGCTGAATTTGAAATTGCTGAAAACATTGCTTAGGAAAGCTTGTAAAAATGCTTGGCTGCACTTGCTAAACAGCTTCAGAGGGATTTTTTGGTGGCTTTGAGAGCAGTTCAGGACCCCCTGGCAAGCACTTGGCTGAATAGTTTGATTTTTTTTTTTTTTTTTCCCCAAAGAGCTGAAAAACTTCCACCGCTTCCTGGGGAGAGACACAGCTGCAGGAAGCAGAGTACTTTGGAAAAGTAGGTGGGTTATTTCGGTAACTGAAGTGATTTTGGAAGTGATAATGCCTAAAAAGTATCTCTCTGGAGACGAATCCTCATTTGGGCTCAGGGGGTCATTCTGATTTTTTTGGGAAGTCCCCGGGTTGCCTTGCCCGGTGCTCCCGCACCCAAAGTAGGAGCCCCAAACCTCGGCGCTGGCTCTATGTCAGGGTTTCTGCCTCAGAAACCTCTCAAGGGGGTGATAGGAAAACATCCATCGGGGAGGCATTTGGAAATGAGTGTTCCTAAAACAATGTTTTGATTCAACAAAGGGAGCCTCACACGGACCGCATGCATTTCACGTTTAAAATACCTCTATGGATTAATCAGATTGATGACCCCATTTTATAGGAGGAAGGTGAATTTGTAGGTGAAGAGGAAACTTACTGCATCAATATGGTCTGGTAGTTGCCTCCAGGAATACATTATTGACTGCTGAACAATTTAAAGGGTACTCATAGGTTTTTTTAAAGGGAATAAAGAAAATAACACAAGCAGCCCCCCTGAATTTGTAAGTTCCTCATGTGCTTTTAGCACCAGAAAGTTAAAACGATTTCCCAGTGCCTAATTTTTGAAAATTAAGTGTTTTTCTTTGCTAAGTAGAAGCATAGCACAGATTAAAAAGAAACCTCAAACTTTGCTGATACTGTGTGGGCTTTTGATTAGAGAGCACTCTGTATTCTAATTGAATGTTGTCTTCTATTAGCATAATCTTGGGGTTATGGCTGGTCAGTGTTAATGATAAGTGACAGAGACACATTTCAGAAACTCTTTTTCATCAGATGGGAATTATATCCTGTAAATGCAAGCCCAGATCATAATATTTCATCTTTGTGTTGATTTATCCCAACCTCAGACTATTTATATTGATTTTCTAATAGAAAACATATCATCTAGTGTGTGATTTATTAATTGCATGCATATGATACAGTCATTATCCTCAGTATAATGTATAAACATAAAAATTAGGAAGACTTCTTGAGAAGTATATAAATGAATTCTAAAATCAGTTTGAAGATAACATTGCTTTATAAAGCAAACATTTTATGTCTTTACATGTATAACATGTACATACCTGTTTATAAGCTTTACAGCCGTGTTTAGTGTATGTGCTTTAAGGGTGTAGGACCGTATTTCTTAGGAAAGTATGCTTGTAATTGTTCAGATGATAAGTGTTTATAATTGCTATGATTTTTGCAAATTACTGTAAGTAGCTGTGCATCAAAATGAGCATTTAGAGGATAAACTGTCATGTTCCATGTAACAAGGACTTTAAAAAGAAAATAAAATCCTGGGAAAGTGGCTTTGTTCTACCACCAACGAGGTAACTTCACTAAAATTAAACAGAACGACAACCAGCATCCACCCATCAGTTTTAGTGCTATATACAAATGTCTTCACAGCTATTTGCACTTGAAATGCTTCATTTGCCAACTCAAATGTGGCATTTGCAAATGCAGATTAGTTATGGGAACGCTGTTGGCTGCTGCTGCTTCCTCCTTTCAGATGTGGCTCCGACTGGACATTTCCTGCCCAGACTTGTAGTCAGCAAGCATATGGCCTGATAGATAGTTTGTGGAATAACTTGCTGGGAGTGCTTCAAGTGTTCCAGAAATCTCACAGGCGAAGATGCATCATTTCCAAACATAAAATTCAGCTGAAATGCCAAAGTTAAGATACTCGTTTGCTCACTCATATTGTTGCAGTTTGTAATGATAGCACAGACGGAGATAGATGGTGGATTAAACTGAGGGAGAGAAATCTCTGCCTTTATTCGCTGTTTCTTTGAAATGCAAACATTTTGAGGGGGTCTGCATTACAAGAGAAACTCCTATATCTTATTAACAAGTGAATTCCACAGTGCCAGTAGCTAGCAACAGAGGAATTGTCTGTCTGTCTGAGATTAGTTTCTCTCTTCACGCCGTACAGCACTTCTGTTTTATCAAATGTACTCCGTGCCTGCCATCACTAAGGGAACTGTCTAATTCTTCCTTGTACTTCTGAACTGTGTCAAGTGTTCTGGGAATCAGGTTCCATGCAATTTTATTTTTTCATAGCATATGGTAAATGAGTGTAGCACACCGATTTAATATTGTCATATTTCCTCTAAGATTTTTTTCCATAAACACTCTGGTATGTGGGACGAGGATTCTGTTGATGAAAGTTACTGTAGCAAAAAGACTTTGATTTCAATTGCCTAGCAGTGCTCATTTATTTATATCATCTAATCTTAGATAAGGATTTGAATTCAGACTCTGCCTAAATGCGATGTTTAATACCCTGAAATGTGATGCAGAGCCATGCCTGCTGGAATGACTCACCGTGTTCTCCTTCACGTGGTGTGTTTCTGCTTAGGACCTTTGCAGGGCTCATCACGGTGCTGTGGTAAAGTTGTGGGGAGACCACGGGGGGCTCAAAATGTGCCATTAGAAGGGGAGAAGGGAAAGGCAATATGACTTCAACGTGAGATTAGTAGGGATTTTTCTTTCCCTCTAGTTAACTCCATCCCAGTGGCTGAAACCATGTAACGTAATGGTTCTGCAGTCTTTATTCCTGGATATACATACATCAATGGAAACACGACCAGAGGTTTCTTTTCCTTCCTCTCCTTTCAATCCTTCTTTGTAGCATGGCACTACTTTCACAGAGGGGGATCAGGGACAGGACCTGGGTGAGGAACAGATACAGTCATTCTGGATTTGATCAAGTAAATCTGTGTTGTGCCTTTCAAGCTGTAAACAAACCTGCTTCTTGCTCCAGCTGTCCAGCCTGTTGGGTGTAGGGGGGAGGCTGAGTGTTGGGGTCAGGTTTCAATGCTTTCAAATCAAAAGGTAAAGGTGGCTTTATATAAACATGTATTTTTTCAGCTAGCTGGCTTATTCACTTGATTTTTGTGATCTCTTTGACTACTTTTCTCAACGCTCATTCCTCCGGTAGCCTCTTCTGGTTGGCGGTGTTTGATCACTTGATCAGCCCAAGGTTGATTCCTGTTAGATATTTTCAGATAAACGCATAACATGAGGTGAAAATTAACGTCAGTTTGAAGTGATGTAGTGGCTTAAAGGCAATTTCTTAGCTAAAAGTTGAAAGCCACCTTTGTCATTTTGCTAGGTAACTTGTGGTGGTGTAGTTCATGTGAGATGACCAAGAGCACTGCATTTACGCTTACAAAAAGGATGTGTTGCCGAAGGGTGAGTCTTCTCATTTCAGGACGGAAAAGCAGTCTCTCTTGTAGAAAGACTGTCATCTTCCTTTTCCCCAACCCACCACGTTTTAAAGCAAAAGGGAGGAGCCATTGCCTGCTTCACAACATTTTCAAGTGCTGGTGTTTAGGTTCTGCAGTGTTTGGTGCCCCGGGGACCTAGCCCTCAACCAACTGGGTTACTGCTATTTCTAAATTAAGCCCTTCCAGTCCCAAACAAAACATTAACAAACTTTGCATTTCTTTTTCAACAATCACATAAGTAGGGAGGAAAATCAGAACCTATTCAGTATTGTAAATACAGCAGATTAGTACCCTAATTTGTTACCCAGCACTAACAAGCTAAATAATTCAGCACACTTTTAGGGCTCTATTCAGTCTGATGAGCTACAATAAAAACTGTTGATTAAGCTAAGTTCATACCTCCAAAGATGGATATTACTGTTTTCTTTGGTTTGGCTTTTTCCAAATAGGGGAGATCTCTGATAAATATACAACTCTCATAAGGCTTCGCAGAAGCTGTATTCCTTTGCTGTCTTGCTGTCTTTTTAGTGTGATCACTTCAAACTGGTGTTGCAAAACTATTTTTTTTTTTTCCTGTCGGGAGCTCGTGTGCTTATGATGGGTTTTATCTTTAATCCTACCTCACTGCTGGAGTTCAAGCATCACATAAAGAAAACTTGGCTGTAGGAAGATGATAAAACATAAGCGTCAGCTTCTTGTATTTTCTTGAAGTATTTTGTAATTCTGAATGAAATCTTTTTGTTTTACTTTTCCTCTGCTGCTCAACCCCCTAAAGATCCCAGGGTTTCTAGAAAATTCAGTGTTATTATCCCACCTGACTAGCAGGCCTGTATTAATCAGGCCAGCTCTCCCCACGGGGGGTGCTTGTGACAGGGAAGGTGGTCTCACGGGGGGGCTTTGGTCTCTTCTGAGGCAGTGCTCTCAGGCATGGTTTAATCTTTAGGAAGACCTGTGTGGAGCCATGAGTTGAGCCAGTGATCCTTGTGGGTGCCTTCCTTCTCGGGATGTTGTATGTTTCTGTGATTTGCTTGGACTTGCATGAGAAGAGTGACTGTACAGTCCCCTCAGGAGCCGTGAAGGCGGCCATGCTGTCACCATGCTGCACTGCCACACTGCGAGCGGGGGCTCGGCAGAGGACGGAGGTGCTTTCATCATAAATAACCAACATCCTGGGGTTGGCCCCTTAGTCTTAGACAAGTTGCTCTGTGTTATGCAGGTGTGTGCTTCATGTGCACCAAGATCCTTGTTCCAAAATTCCTCAGCAGCTGCAGTCTAGGTTTAGTTGTTCCATTCCCATGGAAATCGCTTCATGCAGCACGAGGTAACTGTTAAACATGGTCTGCATATGCACTAGCCACACCTTTCCCTAACCTACCTCTTAAATTCCCCAACTAAGGCTCATACATAAAAACAACAACAAAATGCTTTTGAATGGTGCTTTATCCAGCGCAGTAAATCCATGCAGGTAGACAAAGATAGCTGGCAGTCGCCTTCAGGCATTGTGGAGAACAACAACAAATGTTTCTTTAGGAAGGTAATTTTTCAGAATATGTGGTACATGGATGGAACAATGCTATTCCTATTGAAATGAGTTGTCATCATTTCTGTAGTTAGCCCTATGTGAAGGATATGATAGGAGATCACTCCAGTTTGAAAGACACAAAGATTTATTAGAGGCTCTACTCCCAGAAAATTGATAGAAACATCTTTAATCTTGGCATCAAGTATGTAGATAAAGAAGCTTTCCAAATAAACTTTTATGGTGTTTGCCTAAATTAGATAGCCAGTGGTTTATGCAAAAAATAACAATGTTAGGGAAACCCCCCACGTGTTCAATTTATTTATTTTTCAATAATATGAATGCCTGAAGTATGAAGTGGTGAGGTTTGGATCTGTTTTCATTGTGGAGACTGTCTGTGGAGATATTTGGATTGCACCACTTCAATCAGTTCAACTGATTTTTCCTTCTCTGTCAGCACAGATCCAGAAAAGCTGTTACAAAATTATCCCTTTAATCCCGCACCATTTTTATCTGCTGATTAGAATCGGGGTAATTTCAGCCCGTGTTGAAGGAGTTAATCTTCCTGATGGAGATGTGAAAAGTAGAAGCCATTTTAAATCTCAATACCACATGCTGCCTTAGGGATCACACTGTGCTAAAACCCAAGATAAAAAGGCCTGACAAAGATTATTGACGGTTTACCTTTTAATGAGCAGCTTGGATTGATTTTTATTTCCCTCTGGGGCTGCTTGCTTTGCCCTGTTTCCACCCATGATGTCATGATTAACAAAAACAACACAACAACAAAATTAAGGCTTCACATCTGAATAAGTGCAGAGAAATAAAGAGTAGCCATGGCATTAAAAGGAAATCTGTGCCAAGTCCTGTTGAACATCCCAGGAAAAGCCAGAGCACTGTAGTCAGTGGTTTGGTACCTCTCCCTTTAGAGGAAACGTGCCTCGGCCAAAACCACCTCACTTCTTCGTGTATATGGTAGGTTATAAATAACGTACCGCTCCACAAATCAACAGAAAAATGACAAGAACTCTAAATAAAGACAAAATGCCTTCAAATACATATTTTAAATGTTATTGTTCAGAAAAGCAGTGATTTCTCTTCTTCTGCCAAGCCCCCACCCCTCTAAAGCCAGCACTGAACAAACTGCCTCTGGCTACGTTCCCATGATTTAGTTCAAATCCTTAAGCTTCAAAAGAGCACAGCTCCACAGACACAAAACTATCATCCAGAAAGCTCTTAAGCTCTGACATCATCTATTCTGTTTGAGTCCCTGTGTACAGGCCTTGCCAGAAAATGGAAATCCCTTTTTCACACAGGAGAAAGGGTGTGTGTTTACAAAAAACACCACAGACAACAACAAAAAAACACCTCTCCCATCCTGCATGAGGATGAAACATATTCCGAAAAAAAAGGAAAGAAAAGAAAAATTGTTTTTTCCCACGCATTTCCAGAAAAACTCTGCTTTCAAAGACCAGGATCAAGCAAAGCCAAAGCCTTCCAGGCAGGCAGATGGGAAGCCATCGTCACAGAACCATTTTGCAATACAGAACCCTTCCTGTGGAAACCTCCATATCCACGAGCAGGAGGCAATAGGCGTTAGGACACGGCTCCAGCCTTTGGGGCTGGCTTGGACAACCCATGATTAGAAGGCAGGTTTTTGGGAGCCTGCTGGAATGAAGTACGGAGTGGCAGTGTGTGTGTGCAACCACTTGAAGGTGATAGGGGCTGGAAAAATGCCCCTCAAAGCCAGTTTGTGTGAGCTGAAGGAGCCTGATGATACGTAGGTGTTCCTCAGAGTTAGGTTGGGTGGAGAGGTAGCTGTAAATATGGTAGCTTGGAGTGTCTGAAGAGCCGCGCTTGTGTGAAGCCATGGGAGCTGGATGCTGTGTGGCAGCATTCCTTACTGCCCTTGGCCTGCTGCAGGAGGGATGCTGCTGGATGGAGAGGGAGAAAAAGCAAATGTGAAAGGGGAAACTGCAGGTTAAATTGCTTTAACTATCGCTAAAACCCTCTTCTCAAAGTTCTTTTTTTTCCTTAGAAAAAGAATGTGTTGCATAAGTGTGGGCTATTCTCAGCAGTGTAAAATTTAAGTGTAGATTTCAATTCTTTAAAACACATTCTTACCTATCAAATTGGCAGGCTTGAGGAGCAGTTATTCTGCTGCAACTTCAAATCACCGCTTCAAAAATTGATCTGGGCTTAGGTATGTCTTTGCGTGTCCATGCTTATTAGCTTCATGTTGTGATTAACTTAATGGGTTATGGAATCTTACATGTACTCTATGCAAATGCAACTGAAAAACCAATTATTGAAAAGTGAAAAATGAACTCTAGGAGACAGTCATTAGACTATTAGAATCCCCAGTTCCTTTGGAAACTGTATTTGGGTAATACGTGGTTTTAATACTGAATTTCAAACCCAGGAAAAGCAATTGGCAATTATGTGTTTTAAAGCAGTATGAAAACATTTTGACAGGTCTGCCTGCACGGGCTACTAAGACCCACTGAGCTTTACGAGTTGGAAAATTAGTCACGGCTTCAGTAAAACATTTTAGTCCACTTAGTACCCGATTTTTGATATTCTCAGATGTACGAGCATCAGGGAATTTAGGTTGGGTGGCTGGTGAGTGGCATCTGTGTTAGCTGGGCTGGGTCCAGCTGCAGCGTCCAGCTGCACTGATGCTCCCTGGCTGCTCCTTTGAAGGACTGGCTTCCAGCGAATGTGTTTAGCACTGGTGGATGTCAATGAAAAAGCTCATCAGGTAATTTATGTGCCCAAGACCACGTGGGCAGCCTGTGGCAGCATCTCACGAGACGAGGAGTGCATTAACACTGTTGTCGTCCTGCTGCGGGGTTGCGGCCTGGATGGCACTGCTACTGTTCACTGGAGAATGATGCTGATGATTTTCACCCCTCTGTAATGCCTCTGGTTTTGAAATATGTTCCCGTTCATATGCCAAAGGTGCTGCAGGTGGCTGTCGATTTTCTTTGTGGTGTTCGCAGGCCAGCAGCCCCCAGTTTGGTTAAAAGCCTCTTCACAGAGGCTGCTGGTGGGGGCCTGGCTCACACATTGCCAGCTGCAGGGAACATGAGCATGGTCCTGCAGCGTATTGCTGATCGCATGGAGGGATATTAATGCAGGCACTAGTGTTTGGGGAGTTGTGCTTCCTCAGAGGGTGGAGCTCATGTGGTTGTCTGTAAGGGATGGAGCTCAGTGGAAGGCCAAAAAACTGATGCAGGCCCTTTGTGGAGGGAGTTCTGTCCTGGGATGTGCATGGACCTGCGTTGTTGTGCCATCTTCCCTTCTAGTTGGTGATCTACAAGTAGCATTCAGCATGCCAAGGGGCATGTTTGGACACTTTGCCCTCCCTTGCTTTATACTTCCATCAGGCATTTGCCTGTTTTTCTCCAGCTGTGGTTTCCACCCTGCTTCTTCCCCAGGCTTTGCAGGTGCCCACATGGTAGGCCATGAGCATCGGTTTAACACATGTGCGTACAATGCCTTGTGCTATGGGGAGTTCTTTGCTTGCCTCCCTTCATCTGCTGTAAAACGTTCTTGTGATGGGCTGGAGGAGCTTGTGGAGGCACGAGTAACCCTGGGCTCCCGAGTGAGCTGTGTGAGTAGAGGAGGGGCAGGCGCTGGCCTTTCCTTTTCAGTGGTGCCTGGGCACAGTCGGATGGAGAGGTGAGGGGTACGCGGAGAACACCGCTGTAATGTAATTGGGTGGCATTTAGGTGTGCTGTGATCAGTGGCTGTAAATGTTTATTTATGGATATCGGATATGAGCAAAAGGAAGAGAAATAAGGATGGGTAAGTTCCATAGACCAAAGTTTGGAAGAACATGGTAAAGACCAGATGGACAGGAGCGAGGCGTGCTGAGTACAACAGAGAAGCTAGAAGCAACCAGACATAAAGCATCATATGGCGTAATGTAGGTCTAATCAGGCAGGCAGCTTAAATACACTTAAAATACCCTTTGTATAAATGAACAGGGGAGTGTAAGGATAATCAAAGTATGGAGAAAGCACGTATCAAGAGTAAAACATGGTGATAAGGGAAATTATGAAGCAAAGAGAAAGAATAAATATGGTCTGGAAAGCAGATGTGAAGACTGAAGGGAATGTGCATAAAAGATAGATGTAAATAATAAGGTATTTGTCAAATCCTTGAATGTAAAATGTCAGAGCTTCAAGAACTTGTAAAGGTTATTTACTAACCGAGGCCACACTGCAACACTGTTTAATACGTTGATGCAAGGCAGGTGTGCATATGTGCTTTGCTGAATAGGACTACTGTGATTACTTAGTGCCTAAATAAAAAAACAGTAGTTCTTTGGTGCCAGGAAAATAGAAGGTAAATGCCATAAGAAATCAATGTAAATTCCTGAGCTTTTAAAAGAAAGCAGAAATGAAAACTGTGGCAGAAGGAAGAAGAGAAATCACACCAGAAATCACAGTGCTTAAATGTTGAAATCCATAATGGAAAACTTAAGAGTGATAATTAATAAAAAGGACTCAGCATTGAGGAAAACTGTAGTGCTGCATTGTTTTAGGTGTAGAAAGGCATTGATAAATTTTCAAAGACCCTTCAGGAATGCATTCATAAGGAGGACCTAGAAGAGTCTGCTCTTTTAAATCAGTATAATTAGTATTCATTCAAAATTACATAATTCCATGCAGAATCTAATTCATTCTTTTTAGGAACCAATGGTAACAGCCAAAAAAAAAAAAAAAAAAGAGTCAAAATGTATTAGGAGCTTGATAAAGCTGTCTTCTGACCATAGAGCATTCAAAGGCTCCTATTCCTCTGTTAGCTGAGGACAGGTGTCTTTAGGCTCCTTCAGAGACTAGGTTTGTGTTTGGTAGACTTGAAGTCATTTTGAGTTATCAGCATAGAAACAACAGAAGGAAGTGTAATGTTTCATATGTTAATGACCTGGAAAAGGGAATTTGCAGCAGGTAAGAAAACATGTACAGGCATAAAGAACTGGGAAACAGAGAGCAGAGGAGGTAAGCAACCTATAGTACTTCTGAATACATCACAGATTAAGAGCACACAGATAAGCAGGCTACACGATTTATGGTAAAGCAAGATAAGCCTATGGGCAGACAAAGCAGGAAATATAAAAGGATGCAGCAAAATAACCTCCATGGCTGTACACTGACAAAATGGAAAAAGAACAGATGAGAATGGTAGTTGGATGGTGTTGCCTTCATCACAAATGTTATCATCAGTGCATTACAGCAAACAATATGTTTAAGCACGTGTAGCAGAATGCCATTTAAATCAGATGAAATAACCTGACACCAAGCAAAGGACTGGGGACTACCTCTGCAGCCGCATGTGTGTGGCTTTACTTGGGTCTTTCTTGGCTATAGGCCTAGAGAGCATACAGCAGAGGGCAGCCACATTTTCCTCTGAACTCCTTGAAGCATTTATAAGTACTATTCTCACATTTACATATTCTATATTGTTAGACATTGTATTGAGCATGTTCATTAAAATTAACCAATTTGTTGTAATGGCTTCTGGTTACTTGCACACAGCTGCCATAGTCTTGTGAAGAGAGATAGTATCAAGAAGAAATGCTATAATTACAGTCAAGACCTCTAGAATGAGATTCCTTTACTCGCTGGATGTAAATTCATCCCCCAGATAGTTTCTCTCAGCTATTTATCCTTTGAGAATCTATTAGCTGTTGCTATTTCTGTGCGGGTAGTAGGATGACTGTTTATAAAGAGCTGTGTAGATAAATCAATAGCATTTGCAAATCTGATGAGCTAGGACGTGCTGCAGGGTGCTGCGACTGGGCTGCTGTATAGCATAAAAACAACTCATTCGACTCAGAATCTGGTCCCAAGTGCAAAAGTAGTGTGACTTTTTTTGCTGGTTTTCTCATCTGACATACTCTTTCCTCTTTTCTTTCTGGTGAAGCAGCTGCGAATTATGGCACAACTGTGAGCAGCAGGGTGAATTCCCTTCCTGAGACCTCTCACCTGTGTCCTGTTCTGATGAATGACGAGGCAGAGTCCTGGGCACGCAGTGGAGGTGATTTTTGGATTGCCTTGGCTAGGCATCTGTGTGGCTTACTTACCACGTGTTTCAGATCCTGAAAACCCAATCCCTTCTGCAGATCAGTGGTGGGAAGCATCTGTAGTCTCCTCTACATCTTGCCCCCCTTTCTTACCAGCTGGAAGACGTAGGCTGCTTGGGTGCGTCCTTCACAGAGGTTGTCCTTCCGCTTTCTTTTGTGCAGTTGTGCTTTTCTAGGTATCATGATATAGTTGCGCAGTGAGCAGGGTTCACATCCTTGAAGTAAAATCAGCCCTGTTCAATTATAAGCACACGGACTAAATTATCAGACCTATAAATCTTACTTCTATAGGTCCTCCACTTCTTTGGATGTCTGACACTTTGAAATCTAAATCTGCTAGTCACCGGATGCTTGGGTCATTATCTGTGTTACACTGAGGATGAAGAGCACAAAAATCATTCCTAAATCCTCCATACGTGTGATGTAGCCCATCTCAAATAACCCCAGAAGAAGGTGCTCTGTAGCTTCCCTTTGTCACATTCGTTGAGTTTAATGACAGCTCCTGATCTCAGCACGCTGTAGACGTTCCGCGGGTTAGGGCAGTAGTGGCTGTGCATGCTGCACTGGTTGCGTTTGCCTCTGCGGTAACAGCAAAGGAGAAAGGTCTTAATTCCCCAGATCAAAGATTAATGCCAAGCTGTAGAATCTGGAGCCAATCCAGCCTAGAACATCTCCAATATTTATGGTGTTCAGTTGCAGGAGTTTCCAATGTATGCATTTCTCTAGTCCACGTAGGGTTATGGAGTGTTGAAGCTAACTCTCAAATACTTACCTTGCCTTAAGAGGAATAATCAGTGCAATAACGTAAAAAGGTTTTAATCTATGCACTTTGAATAGTGGTTCAATAGTCTCTGAAGACGTCCCATTTAATTTGGAGTTAATTCCACCTTCATTGCTCCATGGATGCACTTGAGGTGCTCTGTGGTGTTTAATTTGGGTTCTTTTGAATGCCAGATGCAGAGAATTAGAGTAATTATAGCGTGTAACTCAGCTTTTAAAGGCTGTTTCCTTTTAGAGAGTATAAAGAGTATATAAATTGTTCTAAACGTTTTAGTGAGTATTGATGTCCTGGAAGATTATCCAGCTGGAAATAGAATGCAAGGTCTTTGTGTTTCTCTTTCCAAAGATAACATCACCATTTCTGGCTGCAATCTTAAGGAGGGGAAAAAACAAACCAAAACAAAACAAAAAACCTGTCTTGGGAGAAAAAAAAAGGCACACAACTACATGGGTGTGGTGCTCATTGGGAAAAACATGGCACCAACAGGCATGAAAACACAGCTTTTGATATTAAATTAGCCCTTGTAAAGTCAAGAAAGAAAGGAAAAAAGAAAGAAAACTAACAACAACAAAACAATCAAAACCCCAAACCAACTGCCCCCAACTCTCAGGGCTAATTCAACTCTGAAGCCATTCTGGAGGTTAACTGAGATGCGGAGTCTGGAGCTGTCGGCCACTGTTTTGGGAAGTTTTAAGGTGTGCTGAAATGTAAAGAAGAAGGCAGTAAACTGTAATTAAACGTACACATACTTGTGCTCTTTCCCTTCAGGCAGTCATGGCTGCAGGTTTTTAGTACGGAATAAAGGCAGTGGGGAGAGGCTTTGTTTTCCTTTCCTGTAACCAAATGCGATCCTACTGGCCTTTCTGGTGGCTGTGTTTTTTGGGTTCGGCACGTGCAGCACCACGTCATTGCACCACCGGCCGTCCAGCGAGGAGCTGCCAACGTTGGGATTGTCGCTGCGCCGAAGGATCTGCTCTCAGGAGCACTCCTAAGTTTTCTGCACACTTAATCAGCTCTCCCAGTGGGGATCTAAACCAAAAGGAATATATGTACTGCTAAACCCAAATCAAATTTCCTGTGAAAATGTGCATCTGACACTCCTGTATGACCTATTTCAGAGCACCGTAATTCAGTTGGGCAAAACGCGGTCGCGGAGTTGCCTCCCGCAAGGCACGAGCTGTGATGAGGAGCACCGTCTCTGATGGGGGCTTTCTAGACAGCGGCTGCGCTGGGAATTGTCTGACAGCTTCATGTTTCAGTTTCGACTGGCCATACTTGCCGTAATGAGGTTGTAATATTTTGTTTTAAACCCTGGTTAGCGCAACAACCATATGGTCCAATAGCTTAAAAAATTATTTTGGGTAGCAATCCTTAAATACTTCCTGGCAATAAAACAACTAGGTTTTTCCCAAGGGAAAGTACAGAACTTCCCATAGAAGCACCACACTGGCAAGTGTTTGTTACTGCTCTTCTGCCCTAGGACGAGCTGTCCCTGCTCCCACCTTGGGTTTGGCTGCGAGGCTGGGTGCTGTCATTGCTGTCAGCAGCGTGTGCTTGGCTTGCTGTCACCCGGAGGAAAGCAGAGCACAGGCGGGTCTCTCTTTCCTTGTTCTGTGAAGAGCTGCTGTGTTGTGACAGTCATTTTAGATTTGATTTACTTTATTTTTTTTTTTTTTAATGAATATTTTAATTTTTTCCTTTGGAAATCAACTACTCCTATGGTCACTGTCCGTGCGAGAGGAAGCGACTGATTCTGAAATGTCGGGACAGTTTTGTACCAATCTAACAAGACAATAAACAATGATCCGTTTCTCAAACACGGATGCTTATAAAGCATGCAGCTACTGAACACTGGAACTTGAGAGCACAGTGCCCATGAGTCTTGGTAAGGGTTTCCAGCCATCCCCGTGTCCAGGGCTCTGTGCAGTGCAACCCACAGACCTCGCTTTCTCTTCCCGCAGAAATGGGACGTTCCAGTTGAGGCATACGGTAATGAGTCTGTGGTCTGCGTCTGTATGTCCTTAAGGCAGGTTACACATATGCTGCTTCCTCATTAGCATGTGAAACTCTGCCAAAGAGAGTGAGCACGTGCCTGGGATCCTGAGCTCTGCATAGGGACTGATTTCTCCTTCTCTTTCTTGTGCACGAAATAATTTCTGCAGCAACTCTGATGTGGACAGCGCTGTTTGATGCACGAGCTAATGGACAAGTTTGTGTCCTGGTGGAGCTGCAGGGGCTGTTTTGTTCAGAAGCAGAAGGGATCTGCTATCAGGTGAAAGAGCAAAGTTCAGTGATCCCAAATAATACCTTTAGCAACATTTATAGATTTATGGGGCTACGGATATATTGTCTCAGCCCTGGCTGAGTCTTTTTAAGTGAAAACAAATCTAGCATGAGCGGTCCTCCAACCAACCTTATTTTCCCTTGATGGAATTCCCTTGTTGGAGCATGTTTCCCAGGACTGCCAGTGTAAAAGGTATGCTTTGAAAATGGGGCCTCTGACCCTGCTCTATAATGCAGTAGTTCCTGGAAGCTCTGCTTTTTTGAAGGGTTTTCATTTTAAAGGAGCAAACAAAGATGTTCTGTGGAGTCAAACCCCCCAATTTTTCCTCCTGTTCAGCATTTGCTCATAGAAGTCAGAAGGAATTTAGCGCCCGAAGTGCTGAGGTGTCGCTACAGGGGAGAGCTGGTGCCTTAGTGTTGTATCCAGAGCAGCATGTGCTTGTTTACAGGCAGGTTCTCTGTCCTCCAGTCCTTCAAAATTGACAGCCCTGACCCCTCTCCTGGGCTCCACATTTACATTTATTTATGTGAAGGTGGAGCCAGTTTCGCTCTTTTTCCCTCTTAAAGCATGGCTGGGAGGGGTAGAGCTGGGACTGCTACCTTGTGTGCCCCGTTAGTGTGAAAAACAGATCCTTGGTTCAGAAATGGCTGCTGTATGTTGTGTTAAGGGCTCGGCGTACCAGACACAAGCTGGGTGTCAGAAAGGCGCGTGGGGCTCATCCCGTGCTGTCCTCCGCCTGGGCTGGCTCCTTCCTTGCAAGAGCTGGGTGCCGGAATGTCACCTGCAAAGCCACTGCGGCAGGAGCTGCCATGCCCAAGGGAGGAATGATGGTGTGAGTCCTCCTGGGAGGAGCAGGGGACTGAATCCAGCCTTCTTCATGTGGTGGACAAGTGGTGGAGGCTCCTGACTTTATACTGAGGGAGTGCTGGTTATGCTCATAGCTTGCAGTGCTCATGAGGACAAGAAGCTAAAGAGCAGAGCCACATTATTTGATAGCTTTGCCAGGAGTTAGGAGGCCATGGAGACAAGTCAGGTATCAAAGTTGCTTTGATTTTTCTGACTCATGAAAGTGACAAAAGGATTTTTCTTTGCTAATAATTGACTTCAAGTTTGGCTTCCCTTCAAGCAAGGAACGTGACTTTTTTTTTTTCTCTATGAGGATAATAAGGTGGTAGTGGAACTGTTTGGTTTTGTGGCAGGCAAAATGAAAAGGGGCAGCGAGGTGAGAAAACCCCATTATCAGTTTTCCCATCCTTTAGCTGATGGTGTTTGTCTTGGAGAAGAAGCTCTCTCATAAATCCACATGTTTTTGTTTTGAGTCCATTCTGCGGAAAGACTAAATGATAAATTGGATGTAACAATAAAAAAGTCATCTCTTCCTCCGAAGTAATTCGTTTACCATGTGATGTGCTATTGTTACAGAAAATTACTCTAAGTGCCTATTGATTTCACACAGTTGTGTGCGAGGACTTACCCTGGAAGTGCCTGGGTCCCTCCCGGCTCCCGAGGCTGCCGGGTGTGTGGTACCCCAGAGGCAAGATGCGGCGCTTTGCGGGAGCTGGATCCCAAATTCAGCCAGCTGCTGGGTCAAATCTTGGTTCGTACAGAATACCTGAGAGATCAGTTCTCAGAGGCTGCTTTGGGGTTTTTAAATAGTGTAGTGAGCAATTTGCTAATTGCTCGTTCATTAGTTCCTGGGGGGAAGGAAGGGACCTTTTTTGGGCAATGCAAATGGCAGCAGGCTCAGGAAAGCAGGTACATCGCAGGTGTTTGTAGGGTGCCTGCCAGCACGGCGATGGGATCTCTCCTTGTGTTACAGTCTCAGCTGGGCCCTGTAATGCCCATATGCCACAAGAGGAAGGAGCTAACAGGAATGCCAATACTCCCCTCCTAAACCTACACCTGTAGGTGTGGTGGTGGGGAACACAAAAGCTCACTGGCACTTCTTGCCCATGCCAGAAGCTGCTGCTGGCTTTGGGCTGCAGGTAAGGAAGTATGCAAATCAGCAAGGTTGCAACTTCTTCACGTGTTTCTGACCGTTCCCTGTTTTATTTCGCTTTCTTGCCACAGAGCAAAGCTGCGGCTCAGCCCTGCATGGGAGGCACCCCCTGTGCCCTTCAAACCCTCAGGGCATTTCAGCAGGCATCAAGTTAGTCATGTAAAGCGATTGCAAGAGCAGGCCTGATTTAGATTATTAACATCTCTCAAACAAAAAAAGAAGACTCTTCTATCATTCACAGCTCCCGAAATATCACTAATTAGTGTCTGAGGAATACAGACTGCGTGGGAAGTTAGACATTCACCAGCCCGTTCATGTGGGAGCCGTCTGAGGGGCAGCTCTTCCACGCTGGACATCTGCAAGATTAACCAAAAAAAAAAGGGGGGAAAAAAGGAAGAAAAAGACACAGTTCATTAACCAACAACAACATTACCGTAAAGCAACTGGGAAAGCTAATCACTGCCACTAAATCTTACTCTGTTTACCATCAATTAATATTTAGTCTCCCAGACTTGGAGCTCTTTTGTTCGTGTGCCTCGTGACATGCACAGTTGCCACAAATCTGGGAATAGCGGCTGGCGACGGTTTGCATCAGTATGCCCCCTGGGCTGCGATGCTCTGCACAGAAGCCTTCAGGGTGCTGGTCTATTAAAGTGATAATAGCACAGATTTGAGAGCTTCAGCTGATTAATTAAATGCAAACACAAGATTGTACTCACAGTCCCTTTCAAAGGACTCAGAGACCTTCTCTGAAGTCAGTTCAGTCTTGACCTGACTAAGTCCTTGTGTGAAAGAGTAGAGGCGACCTGTAAAGAAAGAAAATGGATTTGTGTTGTTTTTAAACTTGTTTTGTGTGTTTTGTAGAGATCTGTTTCACTACACGTGCATGCCACACGTGTCTTGTATTTCCAGACGATGTGGAACGTTAGGGTGGCTTGTCAAAAATAAAACAGATAAGGGAAATACTTTCTGTTGGTTTTGCGTAGCACACTGGCAAGAAGCAAGCATGGCACTGATTGTGTTCCTGGTGAAGGATGCCTTTTTTGTAAGCTGTGGGCTTTTGCAGGAGTGTTGAGGGTGGTGGGCTCGAGGAGAAGGCATCTGCTAAGCCCTGCATGGAGCCAGGGGCTGAAACCATGGAGTGCTCCTGGGCTGTGGGTAAGCAGCAGCGCTGGGCCTTGCTGTCTGGCTGGGAAGCACGTTTCTGTCCTGGACTTTAATTTGGGAAAATGCTTTGTTTAAATTATCTGAAACTCTTTCAAGGCCATTCAGATCAGACTGTTGCAGGAAATGTTGAAAGACTCCAGGATGAAGAAAGGGTTGCTTCTTTTTGTTGTTTAGCCATTTAATTCTGGTTGTACATCTCATTTTGAAGGGCTGAGCTGTGTTTAGCATTCGCTGAACAGCGTGAAAACTTGTGAAATATGTGACAACATGTCTTGGGAAAAATAATGCAGTGGACATCCTAAATTACCTCTCTTCAGTTGTATTTCTGAAGCTCTTAGAACAACCGAGACTTGATCTTTTCTAACTTGAATTGAACCTTATGAATTGCAGATTACTATTATTTTTTGATCAGAGCAAAAAGGGTTTCCATTTTCAGGACGCATTCGTGGTTTTCCAGCAGCTATTTCCTAATCTGTAGCTGTTGTAACCCCTTAGACTGTTTAATTGGATGTTGCCAGCGAATACACAGAATTATAGTGTTACCAACCATTGTACCACATTACAAAGCTGAGTTCATCCAAGTGTCCAATTTTTTTTCTCAGTGAGTTTGTCCCTGCAGAATTCTCTTTAAAGTTACATTTGTCCTTGACAGTGTGAGTATAACAGAAGCAGTAGAAAGGACCAGATGTAGTGTTATGGAGCTTCTTTGTTCTTCCCTTCATGATAAAGCATAAAAATCCTACATAGTTTAACAAAACTGTAGTATCTGGTCCTAATTGCTGTAAGTAAAGCATGTGTGATCTAAATGTTAATCAGATTTCTGCATTTAATGAGGGAAAAAGCAGCTATTATATGAGAAATGTTCAGGAGCAGGAGCTGTTCATGTTCCAATCAGGTGATTGTGCATTTGAATAGTATTTCCATTTAAATAGCTTTATCGCCCCGCTGATTCCTAAGCACTGAGTCAAAACAAAAACTAACAGCTAAATTGATATTATTACTAAGGAGGAATGAATAATAGGCAGTAAATCCATACCTGCTGGGAGTCATCAATGTGTTCACGGACTGTGTAGGTGTCGGGGTTTGCACCAACTTTAGGAAACTGTTATATTTACAGAGGTGCATCGCGGGGATGTAATTCTGTCCTACCGAGTTCGAGTTGCGTTTCCTTTAAATTCTTCCTCTGCTCATTTTCCTATTGATTTTCATGAAAATGCTTGGTCATGCAGTGGGCTCCCTTCCCAATTGCCAGCACTGGGAAGAGCCAAGCCTTTCAGGCAGATGCATTGAAATTCGCAGAGGTCCTGAAGGACGCGTCCTCATTTCCCCAAATCATGTTTGCAGTCAGAGCGTTTCCTGGGACATCAGCGCGACTCTATTGCTCTGGCCACCCTGGAACCAACGTATCTCCTAATGCTCCTGAAGGGATTATTTATAATCTTATCCTGTGAATGCAACAGCTGTAAGCCCAGATAAATTGCATTCCTCTAGGGAGAGTGAGTTGGGCCTCGTTTTAACTGCATCCCGGTGGAATTATATCATCTGTAATGTTAAATGGTATTTGGCTGACTGTGATTGCGGTTGATTCAATGGAAGAGCCACCTTAGGATGTGCAGGCCTCTCTCTGGCTTATAGAACAGGCTGGTTCATGCTGATGCTGAAGCCAAGCCACGAGCTCTGATGTATTTGCAGTGGGACTGCCCTTCAAATAATGGCCACTGGGAGAGTGTCGTGAAAAACACATTTTGTTTTAAATTTGGCTGTTCTTCTAGCACATGCAACTGTCATGCTAGGCTGGGTACAGATACAATTAGACCTTACGAATGTTCAGAAACTCTCGTTCGTTCAGGCTACGCTTCGCAGCTTCCCAGATGGTAAAAGCCAGATGAGGTTATATCATGATCATCGCGTCCTGCCTCCTGCACAGCCTGGGCCAAAGGATGTCACTCAGCAATCCTTTCATCAGGCAAGGTACTTTGTGCTTGAACCGGAGCACTTCTTTCAGAAATACACTCAGGCTTCAGTGAAATGGTGGAGAATCTGCCAGCCCTCCTTATCAAAAATAAAAAGGGGTGGAAAGTCTGCTTTTTCACCCAAATGGGAACCCTCATGTGACATCCCATCAACAAATGTAATCACAGGGAGAGACCTACGTAAACGTGATTCAGAGCAACTTGCATCTCTGTGTACAGACCAGTCATTGCTTCCTTTAAATGCTGTAGTATTTTACAAGACGTTTCATCCTAACTGCTCAAGCATTTGCTCCGGTTTCAATACATGTACGTGCTCCTTTGTTTTCTCTTTGGGTTCCCTTTGGAAATGCTGAGTGCTCCTGTTTGTGGAACATTTCTCTGCTCTTGATATTGCTGTTTCAATCACCCTCTGCTTTCTCATCACCATGTCTTTAAAAGTTAGATGGACAAAATAGATGGACGCTTTTACCATGCTTTGGGTAGTTTCTTAAAAATAATGGCTAAAGAGTAGCTATTTCCTCTTCAGACAATTCCAGTTTTTCAGCAGATGGGTGACTTCTTTCTTTTTTCTTTTTTCTTTTTTTTTTTTATCTTTTTTTTTTTTCCTTTTTTTTCTAGTCAAAAATAATGAAGAAAAAGCAACCACTGTGATTGTTAACAATGAAAGCTCTGAGCACTGGAAGTGGGGACCACACTGTTTCAGAAATTCAGTAGGAAAGAACGCAGCAATTTCTGTGGGAGCACTAAGCTCTAGTGCTGCAATAAGCCACACAATACAGAGATAGACAGCTGCTATCCGGCAGGCAGACTTCTATATGTATGTATGCATAGAAATGTATATATATGTGTGTGTGTTTATGGAAAGGTCAAGGTGTAGAGCATGTAGGTCTGACGGAATCTCGGTTTATGATTATGAAGGTGATGCTCAAAGAGGATGAGTGCTCTGTGTGGGATAAAGGTCCCCAAATCTTCCGAGTACTGGTTAGGTGTTCTTAATCAAAATTTCTTCCTTCTTTTCTACCGTACATGTAATTATAATAATTACATGACAAATAACGGGCTGCCTTTTGAATGCTGGTTCCTAATGAAGAAGGCTCTATTCTTGAGAATGTGGCTGAAGGTATCAGGGATGAGCAGAGGAACTGATCATGTATGAAGCATACATCAGTTGAATGAGAATTGCGAACAGTGATGGTACAAATGTATTTGGAATACATGTTGGGCTGGTTTTGCCACTGGGTATTTGGATTTCCATTCAGATTTCCACTGGGCTTGGTAAAGAGAGGGATTTGATTTCAACGTTACAACTTAACACCTGGAAATCAATTCTTATACACAGCCTCTTTCAAAATGTTAAATGGAAAGTATTTCCCTGACATCTACAGAAGCCACACTTTCAATGATTAAGATTGGAAATGTTTACTAAAAAATTGAATCAATGGTAAGTTGAGATGAGATCTGATTGCAGGTCTGAAATCTGGGATAGATGCTTTGTTATTCTCCCATTACTAATGATTGCAATAGTAAAGAAAGAAATCAATAATGTGACCATACTGGGGAAGTAGAATTAAATGACTGAAAGCATGGCAAAAAAGAGTTCAGAATACAAGATCCTTTGTGCAGGATGAGCATCGTACAGTAAGGAGCAAGTAAAGTGTTTGCATGACAACTGTGCAAAATTCCCAAGCTGGGAATTTCTGCAGGTCTGGCTCAGTTTATCTGTAGGAACACTAGAAGGTTCCCCTCCGGTGCCAGGCTTAGGAAAAAGAAATAAAATAAAACCCCACAGATAGAGTCAATAGTGCTGAGTTGCACTTAGATTTATGTCGAAGTGACAATTTTTGCATACTTTTAATGAGAGGCAGCCCTAGGCCAGAAACTTCATTCTGAGCTGCCTCTTGCATTCTGCCCTATTTTGTTTTGTGTCAGTCTTAGGCTGTTTTCATCACTGACATCTGAGTGCCATCCTGTAGTGCATTAAGCAGCGGGACTAGCATCTATCATGTGGTGTTTATTCTGTCATCTCTCCCCAGGAAGAGAAGTGTGAGCAATGGAGTGTTTTGTTTTAATAGCATTTTTGTTTGGTCGGTTTTGTTATTGTGGAAGGTTGTTTTTTTTTCTTTGAAGTAGAAGGAGTTTCTTTTTGTTTTTTAATGCAGCAGTTGTGTGCTGAAGTTGAAGCAAGGACAATTGAGAACTGTGTCCTGCATTTGAAGTGAATGGGTGTGAATTTTCACCCAAGCTTTGCAGTTTATTTTTCAGCCTTATGCTTGCCTTCAAGAACATCTGCCTTCTGCCTGGGTAAGCTTTAACTCATCATGCAGAAAGAGTTCCCAAAGGATGGCCCATGGGCACACACAGTCTGCAAAGTCATTCTGTGTAACTCACAGAAAGACTTTTAAAATAAGATAGTGAGTTGCAGATGAATTTTGGAAGGCAGACACCAGCCTAGGGTTCTGTCTTTGTCCCACATCTTTCACATACCATGGGTCAAGATCATGGGCTACTGTGATAGGCAGGGACAAAGTTGTCAAAGGATGGCAAAACCATGAATATTTCTGGTCATCACTTCACATTAGTGTTTTAAAAGAATGGGACTGGAGGAAAGCCTTTCCCACAGCTGATGAAGTGAGAGCACACCACTGTAAAAGACCAAGAAAAATGGTACCTTGCAGCAGGAATAGCCGTCGAACCCATTGACCACTGTGGATACGAATATTTGAATGAAAAGCATTTCTCCATGGTGGTGTGCTCTCTGGAGCATGGTCTGGATCCAGCTATGCAGTCTCTGTGCCTCTGTTGCCCCATCTATGGAATTGACTTTATTTTCCTTTTATACCGCTGCTGAAGCGTAGACCTTTGTGTCCTACAAAGTGCTGTGCAAGGTCAAAGGAAACTGCTTCACAAACCGAAATTAAACAGCTGGAGGTGTATCCAGGCACAAAAATGGGAGAAAGGGGGTAGAAAGGAAGAAAGAAAAGGGAGGAGGAAGTGAGCACTCTTAAGTTCTTCAGCAGGTACTGGTGGGGACAGTCTTGGGAATACACGGTTTCCTAAGTTTCCACTCCAGAAAATAAATGTATCTGGGTTTTATATGATAAAGCAGTAAAGTTCATTGCAGCTGGATATGAAGTTGAGAGGATGAATTCACAGGGGAAAAAAGCATTAAAGGTGAGTTATTGAGCAAGAAATGGTTAGTTAGCATGACACTTGATAAGGAAATGACCAATCACTTTTACTATTAACAAAATCAATCTGTGAAAGTAGAAGATGATACAACTTGAGCATGTGTGGATAAGAGAAATTAATACACATATATATATATTGCTTTGTGGAATGCCTTGGAGATGATGAACACAGTAATAATGCTAAGATTACTTTTGAACACAAAATGAACTCTGTAGTCCCCCAGAACACCCCTAGACAGTCCAGATGGCTGGGTCAGTAGAAATTAAATCAGCACTGAGCTCCAGATAATATCTGCTTGTGGGTTTATGGCTGGATGGATGGCTTCTTTCTTGTTTCCTCATTATGACTGATTGCAGTCACTGCAGAAATCAATAGCCTGGACTTGGCTGGTAACTGAAACAGTATTAGGCAGAAAGGCAGTGTTGTGCAGGAGCTTTCTTGGAGGCTTTACAAATCCTGGTACCAATCCTCCAAGGTGCCGGTACCTTCTAGCAGGGACTGAATGTAGAAGATGTAGAGTTCTCAGTCTTGCCTGGTCAATTGGGCAAAATAGCTCTTTGTCTATTTGGAAGTCTATACCATGTACTTTGTCATGGCACTGTAATCACTCCCTGGATGTCATACAAAGTATGTGCAAGTCCAGCTGGGTGGAGGGAGGCACTCCTTAGTGCGACCCAAAGCTTGCTGAGAAGTTCTTTTTCGGTGCTGTAGTAAACAGAGAAAGAATCAATTATGATTTTTACTAGGGAAATAAAAGCAGCTAAAGGCTTTGAGTCTGTGCCCTTGGTGTCTTTCCTCTGGTCTTCTGTGAGCAATAACTGAAATTAAATGATAAAACTTTGCTATGGCTTTCCAGTAAACTTTTAAAATACAAATTTAGATTAAGAAAGGTTGTTTCATTGACCACATTTTCAGTTTTATTACTTCATTATTCTTATCTCTACTTTGATTTTTGTGTGGTATTTGTGAACAGCAGCAAAAATGTTACATTCCTTTAAAATTAATAAGGAAAATCCACTCCAGAGGAGGTGGCTTATCATATATTAGTTGATCACTAGCATAGGCTTTAATGGATTTTTAAATCAGGCTTTCAGTTCATAATTCATCAATCTGCATACTCATGGATTTTATAGGCAGTGTTCACACAGAAGCTGGACTGTGTTATTGAGTTGGTTTCTGCAGAATCCTGTGATACTTGTGCCTTGTGTTAGAATTCCTGTGTGTACCCTTAAAACACCAACTAATCCAAAAGCTTGTAGTAAATATGAATTTAAGAAGCTGATTAAAAAAAAAAAAAAGTTTTCTGTAACAAGGTAAATTACAACAGAAAGGGAAAATGGTGAATGATGTTGAATGTTGAAGTTCAGTGTTGAACTTTTAATGGGGAATACATGTTAGACTAAAGGGTGTAACTTGGTTTTACTTGGTGTTTTTGAATGTAGATCCAGATCTGACCTGTGAAGCAGCAAAGGCTGGCCGGCCAGTGGTACAAACCCACCCATACCCCATGTGGGATGCCATGGGAGAGCCAACGCTCCTGGTGTCCATGGCGTGTAGTCTGTCACCCACAGCAATGTCCAGGGACGGCTAGCTACCCTGTGTAGTATTATTCCCTGTAGAAACTGGGTTTTGGGTCCAGGTTTGCTTCTCAAAGACCCCGTGATGGCTTGGGTCTGGGTTTCCATTTTGACTTTGCTATATTTCAATATTCAACCACTTTTGGGATATGCTGTATGCACCTTAAGCCTAGGATGAGTGGAGGCTTAATTTGTTCCAAGTGATTTTCCACCCTTTTTCCTATTGTTTATTATTTATTCTGCTTTAATTTATTCACAAGATTAAGTGGGTAAACAACATCACAACTACTTACTGCTGCACAGTCCAGTAAGCATAATGATGCCAGTTCTAAATGCCGAGCGGTGCTGATTAGAGCTGTTATGCTAATATTCATTTGTTTGTTTTACCTTTACCACTTTGCTCACATACTTCACAAATTAGGGTATTATCCTTTTTTTTTTTCCTCTTACTGTTTTTATCGTCAAATGAAGGTAATTTACCATTTTTCCATTTGAATTGTAAAGCTAATTGAACTTAATGGCTTTAGAAAAATCAATAATTTCCTACTGTTATTGATATAACGAAGCGCATGTAAGAGATTAGCCAATAAAGACACAAACCACTTAAATGAAGAATTCTAATCCACGTTGAACTATTTAAATTCTCTACGTGGACGATTAAGGGGAGATACGCACTATGTCGGAGAACAGCAAGAGTTTTAGTACGTTAAAGTTTCGACACAAACAGTGCAAGTCCTGGAGGAGGCCACCGTGACATTTGGAAACCATCCAGTTTTGCCTAGAAAATGCATTTAGTCAATTCCTTCGGACATTGTATCTCGCTTCGGCGGCCCCTTCAGCCAAGGGGATGGCGTCCAAGACATTAGTAAGGATTGCTGCGGCCAGAACAGGCTGGCTTTAACATCTCGTCTGCAGCAGCTGGGTTTTTGTGGTTTAATGTACTCTGTTTCTCATGGCTGGTTTTAGAAAGTAATCAAGATCCTGTATTGAAATGTGCCTGAGGCCACGCAGCCTCCCATGAGATGGGCCTGTCCGCCAGGCCCGCTGCCGTGGGTGGCAGCTGAGGAGGCTTCTGGGAGGGCTGAGGAGGAAAGGAACGGGCGAAAGCGCGCTTCAGGAGGTGGAGGCTGTTAAGGTTTCTTCCCCACTTTAAAAATACCTATATATTTGGAAACTACCACTAGAATCATAGAAACATTTTGGTTGGAAAGGACCTTCGAGATCATCAAGTCCAACCATCAACCTGACCTGCTGGGCCCTGTCACTAAACCACATCCCTTAGTGCCACATCTGTCCATCTCCTGTATACCTGCAGGAATGGGGACTCCACCACCTCCATGAGCAGCCCGTTCCCAAGCTTGGCCACCCTCTCTGTGAGGAAATTCTTCCTAATGGCCATCTAAACCGCCCCTGGTGCAACTGGAAACTGTACCTGGTGTCCTCATTCTGGCCACAGTTTAAGGAATCCTAGGAGAATATGCGAGAAACATCGAACAAAACACTTTGAAACCTTTAAATCTGGTTCAAAACCATTAAATCCCCAAATGACACGGGAGACATTAAGGTCTCTTATTTAGGGTTTAGTGTAGTAAAAAGGCAATGGTAAATATGAAACTAATGACATTTAAATTACTGCTTCATTAGAAAACAATTTTGCCCCAGTATTTTGCTGAATTTAGGATACTCAGAGATCAATAGCAATTCCCTTTATTTAAGACACTTGTGATGTTTACTGTGTGATTTATTTATTTATTTATTTTTTGGAAAGGGTTGCTATTTGTGAAAATGTTCTTTATGAAATCCTGGTGGAATTAAATGCATCTTTAATTGCACTGTAAAGCTGTGCTAGTTTGGCACTTGAAACTTCTGCATTAATTCATATGATGAATGGATATCGAGAATATAGAATAGAAAATTTCTGCTGGATTTGCAAAACAGGAAAGGTAGACTGGAGTTGGTTTAGCTCCCAGTGCGAAGGGACGAAGAAGTGTACTACACAACGGGCTGTGTATATATATAAAAAAAAAAAGTGCTAAATGCTAAAAACTGGATTTTAAAATAAATAAATAAAAAAACTGGAAAAAAAAAATATATTCTGCCCCCTCCCAGTTTTGGCTTATAGGAGCCTTGGTGATGCTCCTGAGCACCACTAGGTTGTCCATGTCACCTCCATTTCATTCTGCATTCTGGGACCACAGGACTGTCCTCCCACAGGGTGGGAGGATAGCGTGATGGGAGAGGTTGCATCCCGGTGTATGTAGGCCTAAACTGTACTGGAAAATAATCTCCATGAAGTAATCTAGTTAAACCCCCCAGAGGCACGCAGGGAGGCTGACTAGTGGAAATTCAGGAGGGAGGGACCAGGTATTTTTGCAAAAACCTGCAAGGTTCCAAGGAAAATGAAAACCCTTATGGAAATTGTCAGTCCTCAAAACTGTATTTACAGAAAAATAAATAAAAATTAAATGAGCTGTTGAGAGCAGTAATTGCCTGAACGCTCAGTGCCTTGACCATTTGATGTCCGATAGTTTCACCTGCACAGTGTGAAGCGAAGGGCACCATGTCCTGCCATGTAAAGTGCCTGGACTTGAACACACTGCGGGAGTTTTTTCTCAGATCGCAGTCGAGGTACTTCTCCTCCAGTGTTCCCTTTCACGTTTGCAGGATGACACTTACGGGAGTGGAAAAAACGACAAAGAGCAGCAGCAAGAGCAAACCACTCCCCTTCAACGCTGTGAAAATCGTGGCTATTACCTTCCCAGCATCCTCTCAGCTAATGGCCTGAAACAGGACCAATATTTGATTTCTACTTGCTGTATTTACTTTATAAATAGATACTTCATGGGTTTCATTCTTTACTGAGATTGAATTAGTGGGTTAAACAGACAAATATTTCTTACCATGGCGTGCTGATCTCTTAGCATCTTGCGCTGACCTGATAACAGGCTAGCAGCAGAGTAAACTTAATTATTTTTTAAGTGAGAGACTGACAATAGAGGACACTGAATATTTCTGAAACTGAGATCTTCTTTTCTGTCATCAAAAAGCCTAGAAAATCTGAAAGGAGTGTGAATTCAAGGCATATATCGCTGAGATTATTGAAGGGTTTTCAAAGTGGCTTATCACCTCCCAGGCCTATTTACCTGATAAACTAAAGCCTTAGGCTTCAAAAGCCCCAGCTCCTCCAGCCCAGTGCGGTAGCCAGCGCTTTATGAGGACGAGCCGAGCATTAGGGTGTCAGCAATTGGGACGTTCCCTCTGCCTTTTGTTGCAATTTGCACATTAAAACAAAACAGAACAAAAAAAAAAACCTCCATTTCATTCTAAGCAATAACTGCATTAAAAAAGTAATGAAAGTGTGAAAAGATGTCTGGGGGGCTTTGCCTCTCCCGTTCTGGTCTTTAAACCCAACTTCTTTACCAATAAAGGTGACGGAAGAGCTGAAGTGGCTCCTGAGGGTGACCAAGGCAGAACTTTGCCAGCCACCAGGGCACAAAATTGAGATCTAATTTCAGATGGCCTTCACCAACCTCGGTGTAAGCGGTGCTAATCTACGGGAGCAATAGCTACCCTTTGTATCCTGCACGGCACCAGAAAACCCTTTCTTGCCCCGGGGAGGTTTTGAGAAGCTCTGCCATTTCCCCGTGCATCCTTCAGAGTGCACGCTGCTGCTCCTTGGCTGCGCAGCCCGCTCTCCTGCCTGCCATCGGGGCCCTGATGCTTAAACGTGCATATTAATCTTGATTCTAAAACATTCCACGGACGTCGCATGCAAATGTAGCAAGTGATTCAAATTGGTTTTCTCTGTTTGTAAATGTAGTGTTCTGTGACTGCTCAGGGGCACTTCTAACATATGCTCCTTGATATCTGACATTTTTCAAAATTTCAAGCAAGGAGAGCGTTCGCAGCACACGCGCACGTGCGCTGGTTGTGCTGCCCTTCCCCTGCCGTGTGCACCCCAGAGCCTGCCTCATATGCGTGAATTCAAATCTTTAAACAAAAGCTTTTTCTTTTTCAGAGGGTGTGGGATCTGGGAGGACTACATGCAAATGTGATACAAGCAGAAAGCACTATTGCATCCCAGAAATTCTGTTACAGCAAAGTCTGTTAGTGGGAAGTTTGGCCACTGCCCTGCGGAGAGTCGACAGCTTCAGTCACCCTAACCCAGCCGGCACGCATTTGCAAGCCAACACCACTTGATTTCTCTGCAGGAGAAGGCCAAGGGTCACAGGAGGGAGGTGGCATAGCTCGCTTGGGTCCAGCTCCAGCCCATGCCTCGTGCAGGAGGTTAGCTCACGGCAGCCCCGGGCTGCCCAGCCAGAAGGTGTCACAGTGCGTCCGGCAAGAGGCTGTGGCCGTGCTGATGCCACTGGGACTGAGCTGTGCCTGCTAGGCTCTGGGAAGCCAAAGCCTCGTTTCTCCAGTGCCTGGCTGCGCCGCCGGGCTTCAGGCACCCGTTTCAACGCTAATTCCTTCCACTGAAGGGGAATAAGTACTCTAACAGTTAGTTCACTGCCATAATTAAAATTCATGTTTTCTTTCTTTAAGCTCAGAAGGCTCTCTGTTGTCAGCACCTCCAGAGGTCCTAGTTTAGCTACTTCTGGTTCATTTAATGATGTAACAGTGAGAAGTAGAGATACTCCTTTTAATGTTGATGTGCAAGGTTTAGAATTAAATGTCTCTGCTGGTTGCTGGGTACTTTCTGCTACTGCCAACCCCATGAACTCTTTAAACGTATGCTAATGAGCCTGACTTGTTCCCATTCCTTCTGTATAATCCATGAAGGAAGAAAAGTCAATCTTAGTCTTAGTGCCTAATGGCCTCTATATGTTGCAGTTAGCACAAAAAAACTGTGAAGTGATGGAGATCAAGAGTTAAATGCATGAATTAAGCAGAGTCCCTCCAACCACACTCCATTAGAAGAGAAGCTGTCTCTAGGGAGATGAAACAAGATTTCTCTTTATATATACATTATGAGAGTCGCCCACTGATCCTCCGGGCATTTTGAAACGTTACTGGCACCCCAGCGATGTGGACAGAATATAATTTATCAATATCTCTCCAACTTCCTACCCGAGGTGTTGCTGGAATACAGATGCGTTCCAACACAGTCGGGTTTGAAGGCGTCTGCAGGCGGTGTGTACCACCGCTCGCTATCCGCTACCTGACCGCTCAGCACCGGTAGAAGTCTAGAAGGTTTATTAATAGTAATTGCGTTTATTTCAGCAATCCGTACTGCTTTTTATGTTTAAAATTGCTTTTGAACACCTGCACACGGTTTTGTGGCTTGGCCAACAGCTGGTTTTGTGTGATTTGCTCAGAAAATAGAGGGGGAAAGTTATCCGGCAAAGCTCCTGTGATGGATTAATGCAACAGAATTACAGTGGCGAGCCTCGTGCGGTGGAGCAGACCGCTGCGGCTCAGCCACAGGACAGGAAACTATTCCATGGTTCTTTCAGCAAAATCTTTTCATCTGGAGCGGCTGGGGAGAAAGCAGCCTCCATAAAAACCTGCCTGCGCTCCAACGTCGTGATGCTATTCTTAGCGTTGTTATGATTGATTACGGTGTCTTGCACAGTCACTGTGTAAAAGTGAGAGATTTACAGACCTCGTCCCCCGCCTCTGGTCCCTGCAGCTCCATTCAAAATGCAGCTGCCATAATCAGCTTCTTACCTGACGTGTTTGGTGAGGATGGGGGCCAGTCTTCTCTGCTGCTTTTGGGTCTCAACGTCTAAAGCTATTCACAGTTTCTTTCTTTGCACGCATCACACTGGGATATTCTTCCTCCTCCTCTCACTTCAGGCATTTTTCCTGTGGCACCTTTCCCATCATCGCCCTGTGTCCTGGGCTCTGCCCATTGTCCTGCATACATGCTGCTCCTACCCCCCTGGGCCTTCCAGGCCTTCCCCCAGTGCAGGCTGTAATCTGTTGGCTCCTTGGTGGGAAGTCTACAAAATCTCTCGCCTGCCCCAGCGCCCTTCCCCACTTCTGTGCCTACCTTACCCACGGTACCCCTGCTTCTGCAGCCGTCTCTTGATTCCTGTTGCCATTAGGAAATGCAAGAATATCTTAGCAGGTTTTATGTGTTGTCAGTGCCAGCAAGCATCTTAACAGGGCTTGGGGTGGCTTTCTGGGTGTCTTCTAGATGGAAAAGTGTTACTTGGGTGTAGGAATGGTGCTTTACGGAATGGGGTTGTATGATTCCTTTGAGTTATTTGGACTATACTTTGCTAGCATCCCTCAGGAGTTACTGTGTGACCTGTCAAAAAAGGGTCTGCCATCAGCTGGGCTCTTCAGTAGAGTTGGCTGCCGGTACCACAGCCGTGCTAGCTGCTTTGAGTGAAATACTTCAGAGGATAAAAGAACAGAGAGTTACCATGGAAATACTTATTTTTCAAAGAAATCTGGAAATATGTGGTAGGACTGTCAGGGTGCTTTGGGCAGACAGATTTGTTTCTGTCACTCTTTCAGATTCCCCGGAAGCATTCTCAGGGTTGCCTCAGATCTTCCGCAGAACATTTTTGGATGTTTTAACCCTCCTAATACATGAATTTGAAGAAATCTCTTAAGTCAGAGACCCATTTCACATTCTTTGTCTTCCTTTATACACCTTCACATGAGCAAAGTTCTTCAGAAGTTAGGTGTAGATGTTTATGACAGAGTGTGGCTTCAAGAATTACATGCTGCAGTTGCCTGCGATGGCTTTCAAAACAGAAAAATATCCTTCTTGAAATGCTATTTTTATCAGGAATTCCTTAACCACAACCTCCAAAGGCAATTATTAGGAGTAGAACAGGGAAGGCTAAGTGGAGTGTGTGTTCTTTTTTCTGCCAGATGTGACTTAAAGGCCTGAGTCCATCCAGCTCCAGCATTAACTTTGTGAAATTCTGGGCTGCAGGAAAACAATGCGTTTGAGCCTCACATGTCGCATAAGGCTGTACAGCTATCTTCTTTCCTCCCTGGGTGCCAATAGCCTTTGCTGAGAGAAACCAGCTGGAAGAGCACTCCAGTAATCCTTCCAGAATCTGTGGGATCCCAGTTTAAGTATTCCTTTTGCTGGTTTTGAAGGTAAGTCCTTACAGCAGGATCGCTGCCATCAGATGCATTATTTCTGACGTTTTGTACAGGACACGCAGCCTTTCTGTAAGCACTCGCCCAGCACGTGTATAAAGCCGTAGTGCCAGGAGGTGAGCTTCCAGATCCCCATTGCTTTTGCCTTGAAGTTGGTGACGCAGGCAGGCCATGTGCACAAATGCATTTGTTCTGTAAAGACGCAGGCTTTGATTTAGGTTGGTAATGTTGCTACATTTCTAGGTTTTGCTCTCATATTATTTCTTAATGTTCTGCTTTCCCCTGTCAGGTGTTGGTTTGATTGCGAGCTTCGTAATAGAAAAGTGGTTGCTTTGGGAAATACGACGCCTAGCTGCCGTCCGGTCGTGGCTATCAGTTTATGGAATTAAACTGAGACCCTATCCGTGTAAAGGGTCCAGAGAGAGAATTTGCTTCGTAGAGTTAAGCTTGCATATCATGACTGGCTTTGTCCATAGCATTCAGAAGCTCACTCTTCCTCTCTTGTGATGTGCTGAATAACGGCAGGTAGCACTCGTGTCTGCAAATCAATACCGAGGCTTCGGCTCACGACTGTTGTGAAAGTTGTGTTATTGTGTTAAACAGCAACCATTACCTTTCGTGCCTATAACTGATCATTGTGTTCTGTATTTCTGTCAAATTCAACAACAATCACCTCCTGAAGCTCTAACAAAAGGCAGAAATTCCCATGGTGCTTCTGGCAATTACACATTAGTCTGCACGGAGACAGAAGATTACTTGCTGATTCCTGTTTGCGGATTCCATTATGTATGCTCCAGTACATCATGTTTGGTTAATCCTTTAAAACAGCGTAGCTAGAAATAGTCTTTCAAAATCATGCTATTTTGCTTCTATTAAAAATATATATATATCAAAACCTATGAATTCCGTAGAGTCTCTTGTAACCACAGGGTTTTTCAAGACGAACGCTACCAGGAAAGTTACCGTTCTGGTAGCTGGGCTGTGTGCTACACGGTGAACTGCTCCCTTTTGGGGATATTCATTTACTTTCCATCAGTTTGAAGTGATAGGCTTGCAGTCTTGCCATGCAAGAGTAATAGTGGTGACGAAGATAGCTCGATGTTTTATTGTGCTCTAAAATAATTCCGTTAAGATCTAGTCTCTTTTCTTGAGATGAATTTCTGTTTTCTTTGCTGGGTTTGCTCGGCTGCAGGCTTCACCCATGATACCGTCCTGACAGAGACCTGCGTTGTATTTTGGGCCTATTAAAACCAGGTTTTAGACTCATTAGCTGCAGCAGGGTTGGACCTCACCCTTGCTTGCAAAAACGCAGTGCCATGCTCTGTGAAATGTGATTAGGACTGGGAAAACAGGATGCGATTAAAAGTTTGGCCATGCTTTACAGAATCACAGAATCACAGAATTTTCTAGGTTGGAAGAGACCTCAAGATCATCAAGTCCAACCTCTGACCTAACACTAACAGTCCCCACTAAACCATATCCCTAAGCTCTACATCTAAACGTCTTTTAAAGACCTCCAGGGATGGTGACTCCACCACTTCCCTGGGCAGCCCGTTCCAGTGTCTAACAACCCTTTCGGTAAAGAAGTTCTTCCTAAGATCCAACCTAAAACTCCCCTGGCACAACTTAAGCCCATTCCCCCTCGTCCTGTCACCAGGCACGTGGGAGAACAGACCAACCCCCACCTCGCTACAGCCTCCCTTGAGGTACCTGTAGAGAGCGATAAGGTCACCCCTGAGCCTCCTTTTCTCCAGGCTGAACAAGCCCAGCTCCCTCAGCCGCTCCTCGTAAGACTTGTTCTCCAGGCCCCTCACCAGCTTCGTAGCCCTTCTCTGGACTCGCTCCAGCACCTCCATGTCCTTCTTGTAGCGAGGGGCCCAAAACTGAACACAGTACTCGAGGTGCGGCCTCACCAGAGCCGAGTACAGGGGGACGATCACCTCCCTGGCCCTGCTGGCCACACTATTTCTTATACAGGCCAGGATGCTGCTGGCCTTCTTGGCCGCCTGAGCACACTGCTGGCTCATATTCAGCCGACTATCAACCATCACTCCCAGGTCCTTCTCTGCCTGGCAGCTCTCCAACCACTCATCTCCCAGCCTGTAGCTCTGCTTGGGGTTATTGCGCCCCAGGTGCAGGACCCGGCACTTGGCCTTGTTGAACTTCATGCAGTTGGCCTCAGCCCATCGGTGCAGCCTCTCCAGATCCTCCTGCAGAGCCTTCCTACCCTTGAGCAGATCGACACACGCACCTAACTTGGTGTCATCTGCAAACTTACTGAGGGTGCACTCAATGCCCTCATCCAGATCATCAATGAAGATATTGAAGAGGACCGGCCCCAGCACCGAGCCCGCCACTAGTGACCGGCCTCCAACTGGATTTGACTCCATTTACCACGACTCTTTGGGCCCGGCTATCCAGCCAGTTTCTAACCCAACGAAGCGTGCGCCAGTCCAAGCCAAGAGCAGCCAGTTTCTTGAGGAGAATGCTGTGGGAAACACAGCATTTATATACATTATACATTATACATTATACATAAATTATACATTTATAAACCTGGCCTGCCAGGCTCAGCCCTGCCCCAGCTTTGGGATTAGCTTTGCAAGCAGGAAGCGTTCCTTATGGAAAAATCCCTCCTGGAATTGAAAGAAATTCTCCATTCCTAAAACACTAGGTGCTACGTCCAGTAGAGCCTTCTCTCCTCTTTCCTTTCTCTCATCTTAAAACTGCGTGGCAGAGAGCAATATTATTCATCTTTTGCAGATGGGGAAAAGAGGCGCTAGGAGATTAAGCCCAAGGTCGCCCAGGAAGTGTGTGGCAGGACCAGGGATTGAATTCAGCTCTCCTGGGTCTTTGTCCAGTGCCTTAATCACAAAAACCCGCCCTCGCCTCCCTGCTTTTCTATTATTTAATAAGCTGAAAAAAAAAATGCAAATTGATTTAATTAAAGGAGAGAGCAAATTTCTAATTTCAGCCTGGATTCATTCTATGGTTATGGAAATTTTGAAGAATGGATAATAAACATCTGTAATTTCTTTGCTCGACAGATGTGTTTTCATTTACACAGCTGTGCAAAAATGATATTTATATATGTTGTGATGTATAATTTTAGCCTAGAAACAGATCTCATGTTGGACCACCAAGAGGTGTCATTTTCTGGCTCATGGAATAATCCTATTTCTGGCAAAAAAGTCGGTCATTTTTCTTCCCGCAGACATGGTTTCTTCCTTTAAAGTGTCTCTAAAAATTATTTTATACTTGATGAAGCAAATCCTCCAAAGGCTTCATTATTCTGATGGTAGCATCATCTGATTGAATATTTCAATCATAACGTCCTTTGGAGAATTTTAGCAGTTTACCCTTGGGATCTGGGAGGCTTGAATTCGTGTGTGTTCCTGAGGTTTTGAGGAACTGTTGTAGGAAATGCAGATCATTGCAGATGCACAGCGTTCATATGGGAGGTAGATGTTAATGTTTACTCTAGCCATCGGTTGGAATACATTAGATTGCCTCCTTCCAGTATGAAAGACACAACCGCGGCTGCTTTGGGCCCTGCTCAGCAAAGCAGCTAAGCATGTGCTTATTTTGAAGCACGTGAGCGTTGTCTGAGTGATGTTCCTGCCGTGCATTATTAGTAAATTGCAAAGGTTAATGCAATAACGTGTCACTTGTCAGATCTGACTGCTGGGGACGTAATCAAGAAAATGCACGTTGCCTGATGCCAGGAAAAGGTTTAGTATTTGCTCAGTGTTTAAATACCCCATGGAATGGGACGCTGGCTCTCCTCTGGCCGGTGTGGGTGGTGCACAAAGCTCTCCCCATGTCCCTTTGCGACATGGCTGGGTTGCAGCATGCAGCATGCTAATCTCTGTCATTAATTCGTATCGCCTGGCGGGCACACCTTTGGTAACACACGACTCGGTGGGCTTTTCCTTGCATTTTTCCATAAACTGGAGTGAAAAACTTGATCCCCATGTGCATGGCTGCAGTCACATGGCTATGGTGAGCCACGGAGCACCATTGCTGCTCTGCTTGGCGGCAGTGCTGCCGCTCAGCTCCTCCTGTCCCTTCGGTCCTGCTCCCCTTCATGCCCTGATACTGCAGGACTTTGGGGCTGCACCTCGCTTCTACGTACGGGTGCGCTGTGTGTTGGGCATTTTGCAAGGCTAGTGAGCCTCTGAAAGGGGCTGAGGGGAAGGAAGGAGGTTTTTTCTGCTTTCCCCTTCAATGCTCGCTCACTGAAAATATAGCCTGAGAAAAAATAATTGTTTTGATAATTGAGCTCCTGCAAGGATGCCGATTTGAAAGCTTTCTGTAGGACTACGACAGCCCTCGGTACCCCATGGCCTCCTCTCTCCCCCTCGCATCCCCCAACGGGTTTATGAGAGATCTTGGCACCCACCTTTGAAGGAGGAGCTCCCCAGGCTTACATTGCCGCGTCCGAATTGCCGCGTGGCTGAAGACTACTTGTTAAGGTTGTTCTGCTTATTTCAGGCGCACATTAGGTTTTATGAACTTTAATGAACAGTAAGTAATAAATTCGCTGAAGAAATTGGGTTAGCCTGTGATTAACATTCAGAGTGATGCAGATGAGTGTACCAATGATGGGAACATGTGCTCACATCATGATGAAATGCAGATGAGAGGCCCTGGAGCAAGCCCAAGGATGTGGGCCAGCGCAGTTTCATCTCTGTCAGCTTTAATCTGATCTAAAGTGAGCGCGCTACCGGCCTGCGAAAGGAATCGCAAACCCTGGAAAGGCCTAAATCCAACTTTTGTTTTCTATTAGAGGCTATTAAAACATTTTCTTTACAATCAAAGCGCCACCACATAAAAGAACGAGAGCGCTGTATCTAAAAACAATATTTCTAGCAGTGGGGAAGAGAGGGGAAAATGGTTGGTGGATGCCTCTTGATTTGGTTTAGGTTTTATAACATGCTGCTTTACTGAGCAGTCATTTTAGTCAATTGAAACCCAGCTGAGCCTCATCGTCTCGTGGCAGCGCCGTTGTAGAGAACAGAAGAGAAATCCACCCCCCCAGTTCTAAATGAAGTGCAAAGTAACGCTAGAAAGGGAAAGAATAAATCAATTGTAAGTGGTAATCTATGAAGTTGGACAGAAAATGATGAGAAATGAAGCAACTGGTCATAGGAAATTGACCTTGAAAATGGTGTTTATCTTTCGGACACAGTGGTTGTGGAGGTTGAGGTTTGTGCTTGAGGGGCTGGGCTGAGGGGGAATGTGCACGGGAGCTTCTTTACTTGGAGTCTCAGCTGAGTTTTGGGGAGTTCCTTGCAAGACCTGTACTCTGGCAGGCTCCCCAGCGGTGTGACAACACCTGGCAGGCAGTGTTTGTGCCTTTCTGCCAGTCCCATATTTTGCTATGCTGAAAGTTCGGGTATGTTTGGGGCCAGTGATTGCCCAGGGTCAGGAGAATAGCCGTGACCGTGTAATGGAAGCATGTGCAAGGAAAAGATGATATTTTTACCCGACTTTAATCTCCATACAAATAAACACATTAAAGCAAGTAAAAGGACAAATGAGTAATGTAAGTCACCTCGGCTATTTTAAACTCTAGCACCTACTTACACCAGAAGGATGCTTATTGCGGTGTTATATACATCTTTGTTTACAGTAAAGGTACAGAAGAGTGTGGGAGACGGAATATATTGTGTTTTAACTCAAACACTGGGAGCAGAAATCAACTGACAGGCAGGGATTTCAATGGTTTGTACCTTTATCTGAGGGCAGGCGGTCAGCAGTCCTGCAGCCTGGCTGAGGGGCTGTTTCTGCCTGGTGCAGCAAGCTGTGACATGGTGGGGCCTCTCCTGCTCTCAGGCACCTTCCTAGTGGGTGTTTCTGTTATCACCAGCTGAAAAATGAGGGTGCAAGTTCACTGTTTTGGTGGTGAGTAAAATAACCTGGTATTGACACACACTGTTGGGTTGCCTACACAAAAATCCTTTGTTTTTACGGTGCTGAAACGTTACAAAACTAGGTCAGTGCCAGTGTAAATCTGAACCACACCGGTGGGCTATCTGGTTTGCTCAGCTGGTTGATGTGCTCGGTCACCCCTTTGCCAGCCCAGATTCTCCCTGTGTAAGTCAGACAGCAGGCACACACAGGAAGGTCACCGGGACCAGGCAGAAGCCCTCAAGTTCCCTGTGTTTTGTCTGCTGGAGATTTTGACTTGCACCTGCGATTCACAACAGCAGGAGAAACTGCTGGTGTTAGCCACTAAAAGATGTGGTCCAGGAAAAGTGTGAACATAGGGGTTGCTTCTGCTTGTACCTTGGCTCTGTGTATGTAAGGCCTTAAATTCCCAGGTGGGACCGTGTTGGGTCTGGGAGTGCTCCAGCACCCAGCTGGAAGCGATTCCTCAGCCGTTCAGACCCGCATGCCTCTGCTGGGAGAGGGTCTGGCCTGGGAAGCACGTCCAGAGCAGGGGCATGGAAACAAAGGAGCGATGTGGGCAGCGGGGATGGAGCAGCTTCACTGGTGGGAGGAGGAGGGGGACAGCGAGGGGAGCCCTGCTCCGTATTGATCAAGCGCCGGTGACATTCAGGCTGCTTGTGTTATTACAGCGCTTGTGCTCAGTGGAAAACTAACGAATAATAAATCTAAGCAATGTTATCAGACTGCAAAAATTAAGGATTTTGAAGAAGGCCTCTGCCAGATATTTAAAATTCAGCAAGCTTTTTTTTGTCTTGGGTCTTGAGATGTTAATGACTTTGACTAATTGTCAACACCACCAATTACTATGACTGATACCTTATCATTTCCCACAATGAGCAATGCTAATTAAAATTGATTGTGCTGCTGTTCTGGCACAGCAGCAAGTTTCCTTTTCATTTTTTGTTTAAACATGAGCTTATTGTGCCGATTTGGTGAATTAAATAAGGAAAGCTCATTATTCTGATGTTTATTTTTGAGCAGGGGTTTTAAGCCACATTGGAAGCCTGTTACAAGTGTCAAAGAAATAGAAGAGCTTGAATGAATTGCTTTTTAGGAGTACCAAAACATACACCTAATAATAATATTTAGCACTTTTATACCACAGTGCTTTCTACATGATCACATTTCTGTACAAACTGAACTACTCCTATTATCTCTGTGAGCTAGGTAAACACTATTACTTCTGTTCCACAGATATTGAAGCTGCGACACAGGAGCTTTGATTCTCTAATAGCACTGCACTTCAAGCTATTGAATTAGATTACAGATAGCTGTCTGACAGCACAACGAACTAGGAATCAGACCAGACACTGGTTGCGATATGATTTGCAAGACTGACTTGCCTGAACTTTGCATAAACATGGCCTTTTATTTTGCACTTCTTTTTTGAAAGTCTTATTTAGTTTTTTCCTCCCAAAGTTAGGATCAAGTCTTCGTTTCTGCTGGCCCACCTTGTGCTGGCTCCTGCCCTTAAATTTTGATTACACAAGTGCAGGGTGCAGCCGTGGATAAAGCCTAGGTTTGTGCATCCTTGCGTTCTCCTCCTTCGTGGTGTTTGCTTCATCAGCTGAATCCCCTCCTGTCCCAAAGGGCTGTTGTTCATCACAGGAAAGTGATGGCAGCAGGGTGAAGGCCTCACAGGCAGCAGGGCTGGCTGATTATAGCATGGGACTGTGCCTTGAAAGTTGTTAGGTATCTCCTGTGAAATGCTGCAGTATTTCAAATTCAGCTGTTATTTTTTTTACATGAACTTTTCCATGGGGAATGTTTATGGGATATGTTATCAACAGAAAGGGTGCTCTTTGAACTGTTCTGCTGGTATTCTATTCTTAAGTGGCTGATTGCAGTTACTAGCACAAGTCTATGACCTTATGCTGCATGAGATTGATTTAATTGGAACAATTGATTGCTTTCACGATCAATATGTAATGAGTTAATATGTAATGAATATAAATGCATGGAATTGCCCTAGGTATTCCTTACTTCCTGCTACTTAGTCCAGAAAATGTGTCAACTGCTTCATGTGGCGAATAAAAAAGTCTTTTAAATAATTCTGCATGTTTGTAAACAAGATCTCTCCAAGGTCTTGACAGTTAATGAACCCAAGTTTGCCTCCCCGCTATCTTGTATGAGCAGTTTTAGAGCAGTATGTCAATCAAAAATGTTTATATTTATTGGGAAAAAACTTGTATACGTCTGGCATTTGAAAGCAAGATAAAAATATTTGTATCACAGAAATAGCAAAAAAATCATATCTGAAAAGTATTTCAGTTGTGAACACTATTTCTTGATTATTTTCAGCTATGTGAATTTCTTTTGAGCATTGATTTCTCTCCTGATCCTGATAAGAGCTAGGAACAACCTTATAAATCTGTATTGCTCCTTATGTCGCAGCACCATGATATGGACTCCAGTACCAATCCTACTTGCTGCAAAAACAGGCAAGTCCTGCCCTGCCCACCACTCGTGGTTTGGGTCTCCTGCTCTGTCAGGAGTGGCTGTGGGGACTCACATCTGGCTGAAAACTAATCCAGAAAAATGATTTTGGGGGTGATCAGTGGTTTTATGTGTTTTTCTGAGTGGGTATGTGGCACCAAACAGCTGGGGCTTGGGTTTGGGATCATGCAGCGAGACCACCTCCAGCGCAGCAGCATGGTTTGGAGCCAAATTGAGCTGACCCTGCAGCTAGGCCCCGTGCTGTCCCTCTAACGGGGCTCCCCTGAGTGTTTCACCTTGCTGAGTTTGTTTTTGTTGGGAAAGTGCTGGGAAATGGTGCTGGAGAAGGACAAAGTGTTCTTCCTGGACATAGCAGGGAAACAGCTGAAAAGAGTACTGGCATGTACTCAGCTGACACACGCTGATGGCACCATTATCAGAGGATAACGTGCTGCCATTAGCATGCAAAGCTGTGAAATAACATGCCGAGTATGTCTTTTGAAGCACATTGGACCTAATTCTCCTCTCATCTGTACTGATGTCTCTCGGTAGACTACGGTGAAGTTGCTCATGATTCACAGCGTAGAAAACCAGAGAGGAATCACGGCTGACTGCCTTCCTCAGTGTAACTAGCTGTACGTGGGGGCAGATTTCACTTTTCTATATCCAAATGTCCCCCAGAGTTTTGTTGTGAAAAGTTGGTTATAAAAATTGAGAGGGCGAGGGGGGGAATATGTCATTTGGGTTGTGAATTGCTGTTAATTAAACTTCAGTGTGACACATCCTTTATGTCAGGGGATTCCTGATTCTCATCTCAGTGGCCTGGTAGAACAGAGGAGCATCTCCATTGAGATCAATGCTCATTATTATTTTCCTCATTATCATCATGATCCTCATCAGTATTTGTTCTACAACACTGGCTGTGGAACGGAAGCACAGGGAGAGATGACCCTTGCACGTTCCTCTTCAACACCCTTCATTTTTAACAGACAAGAGGCTGGGAGGGGAAAACAGCACTGAATTCTTCACAGAGAATTAGACACAACTACACAGAAGTCAAAATCAGCCTTTTTTTCCACTGTAAATGACACGGTGAGCTAATGAGTTGTCATTATTTTCATCAGAGTGCCAGCACTTGCACAGGGGTTGAAATGCACCGCGCATGACAGGGGGCGGACATTTTGAGGCCTTGTAGGTGCGTGGGGCTCATGCGTCTGTGCCAGGGAGGGACCGAACAGGAGGTGGGAACGGAGTCTGCCCAAATAACAGGCAAGACAGCAGGGGAGAGCGGTCACATTTGATAAATGTTCCTTGGAGAGAGAAGATCTGACTTGGGAGGTAAAATCTGCAGCCATGGCCTGCTCATGCTTGGTACTCCAAGTGCGATGTTGGGAATCATTCTTCTTTCTCCTCAGCCACAAGGCATTTGGTGATCTGACCACCTTGCTTTGCTGGGTAACCTCCTGTACAACCAGTTGCAAGGCCCACAGAAGAGAGGTGTTTCTTTGACTTAAGGACCTGGACCTTTCTGCTTAAAATGCTTAAAGTCGGTTTTCTTGGATACTCCAAACAGAAAAGACTTGTGCCAACCGGACAACTTGTTTGGTTTATGTTGTATGAGGAGGGGTGTGATTCTGACAACCAGCTGGTGATCCCCCAGCTCTCGTCTCTGAGCCAGTTTCTCTCTCTGCTGATGGAAAGTCATCTATTTTTGGGGGTCGGGGAGCGAATGGAGTGTTAAGGCCCTCTCACAGAAGCGGTGGGTTACAAACATGTTCACGTTGTTGTATGCTGTACTATGGGAAGAGCTGCAGCTACTTCTCTGGGGAGAATCACAGGTCGGAATATAACAACTATTGAAAGCTTTGGGTTCCTGGAAAAGATCAAAATTAGTCAGGATCAGCCTTGCTTCCGGCTTGATGAAAGAGGTGTTAATCCTGCTGCTCATAAAGAATTTAAGATGATAAATATATGAGCCACAGCCTGGAAGATTGGAAGAACACTTAAATAAATGATAGAGGCTGGATTGACAGAAAGGCTGTCATGCTGGGATCAACTTTGCCCTCTTCTGGGCTAGCCAGTGCCAGACTCTGTGAGCTCGGTGGGGATGGTGGCTTCAGGATCCAGTGATCCTTTTTTGTCCCTGCCTATGGACAACATCTTGTCATTCAGACACTGTCTGCGGGTCCGGTATGATGCACTTAGCTCTCTGGGGGACACTGGTTTGGAAGCAACTAAAACATCCTTTCTGGGTTGCCTTGGCTGGCTGCCCCACGCCCGCCCAGCCCCTCTCACTCCTCCTTCTCAATGGGATGAGGACAGGGGGTGGAAAATGAGGTAGCTGATGGGGGGGCCACGCTGAGCCTGTGCATCTATGTTGGAAAGAGTCGGGTCTGATGGCAGTTCCAAAACACCAGCTGTGCCTTGTGTCTTTCACCTGGTAGCTGTTATCTCCCCTTCTGGGATTTGTGGTGAGGTGCAAACGTAGATAATATTTTTTTTTGGTAATTCTTTCAAGGTAATATTTTTTTGTTAAACACTCATGTAAGGGATTAGCTGTATTTCTGAATATCTAAGTATAGATAGCATTGGTTCATAAAATAGAGAATGATGCTATTTTATTGCAGAAAATGAACAGAATAACTTTTTTCTCGAAACAGAAAAGATAGCATTGCAACTTATAGGATTAATCCATCACTCTAAGAAAACAAAACAAATTTTCCTCCTTCCCTTCCTGTCCAAGACAGCTGAAGTGTTGAGGGTCTGCTCAGGTTTCCCCTCCTGCCTTGTGGGAGCAAGCACGCTCCACTGCCTGCTTTGAGCCCTTCGTCACCCCAGCATGTGCTGGAGGTTGCTGTAGAGACCTGGCCTGGGGGCATGTCTTGGTCACACCAAAGTGTTTTGTGCATCAACCTTTGAAGGTGAACTTGTGTCATATTAGAGTGTTTGCTGGGTGTAGGAAGAGGTTTGGGGCTCTTAGGGACCTGGAGAGGGTGGCAAGCTGCTCCCCCTCATGTGAGCGATATAACCTGGTGTGTTTGCCTAACACATGGGTTAATGGGCTGTGTCTCAGGCTTGCCAGAAATTGCCCATGACTGTAGCACTGTAGTGATGTTTGACCTCTTCTGGCCCTGAGCCAGAACTGTGTCCCCTCTGGGGGAGATCTCTGCTGCTCTTTGCATCAGGGCTACACGTCTGAAGCTTTTTATGCACTTAAAATGGCTGCTGGGGAAAGAATGCACAAAATATTTTCCTCTTATGAAAAACCCTTTTACGGTTATAGGTATATGTTAGCATTACTGATTTTCCTGACATGTTTTGTTGAAAGGCAGTGAGATTACCAATGTGCATCTGCATGTGCTGAGCAGCTGCAGGCATACAGGGCTGGGTGTCGGCCCGGCTGCGAGGCTTGTGTGCGGTAATTTGCCCCTCTTGATCACGGCACAGCTAATGAGCACAGTCCCTCCACTCACAGGAAGCACACAGACACTCACCACGACAGATCGGAAACAGCCACTGCTGGGGACTCATGAAAAAAGTCTATTTTGTGCATGGCAAATAGCAGGATGTTGCATATCTTTCATTATTAACTCTGAATCCATTCAATTAGCAGTAAAAAATAGTGGTTTTTTATATGTTAAGTGTAGTGATAAATTAATACCCAAGGAAAATGCTGATCCCTACCTTAACCTCTTTCTCATAAAACAGGAATTCTCATTGTTTCACTGGTTCGTCTGTGAGCTGCATGTGCTGGAGTTCACAGTACATCTTGTATGGACATCAGCTCCGCTGTCCTGTTCCCTTCTCTTCCTTCCACCAAGACTGACCTTTCTTTCTTCCCCTTCCTGCGGGCGATGAGCAGTGTCTGCTCGATGGATAGAAAGAACAAAATGCCTTCTTGTGACACTGGGAGGAAAATGATCCAGGGAGTTACAGACCACTAAGCCTTTCATTTGTACCTGGTAAACTGGTTGAAATGATAAGAAAAAAGAAAACATTTGGGAGGTGTTGATAAGATCAGGCTTATCCAGTAGAAAGGTAGTGTAGGATATGGTTGGAAGTGATAGGGAAAGCCTAGACTTGATGACCCAGCAGGTCACTTACAGGCTTTCACTCTTAATCTCTTAGAAGTCTTTGAACTTGTCAATAAGAAACGAAGAGAGAGGAACTGGTTTATCTCACTTATTTGTGATATCGAAAGGTCTTTTGCAAGGCCTCTCATATAATGCAGTCAAAATAAAAGGCAGGTAGGTGAAAGGGAGAAAGTATAGTCATGAATCAAAAAGTGAAACAAAGATAGGTATAACTGGGTACTTTTCACCATGCCACAGGGTTAAAGCAGAGGTTCCTTGTGTGTTCCTAAACCCTGTATTGGGTCTGGGATGGAGAAGGGGTGGAAAGGTAGCCGGATCTGTGGGCAGCAAAAAAACAGGGAGGTTGGTCAAGTCCAGGGAAGACAATGAGGAAGCTCAGAACAACCTAAACATGCTGGTAAATATGTGACACAACATCCAGAAAATAGTGTTAATGGATGGCATTTGCCCAGAACCTTGTGGTTTCTGCTTGAATTCACTATAGTGAAACGAGAAACAAAGCACATCCTTTGGAATTGCAGTCCCTGTAGGAGAAGGTCTTGTTGGGGCTGTTAATGGGATAAGTTATGACCTGTTCCTTTCACTGATAACCTCCCCATGAGGGTCTGCGTTTCAAGACAAAACTGTACTGGTGGCTTCAGACTCCGATTAATGATCGTTTTTCAGAAGTACAGAACGGTGAGACAAACACATACATGGTATTATCTGAAACCAGCAAGGGCTCTTTGTTTCAGGGTAGTCCCACCAGTGAGGGAACCCAAACTCAGAGGCTTCACATACCGGTACGAATAATATCCCAAATTGCCCCTGGGATTTAAGGTAGCTTTTCTCTCTCCTTTTAGACACTGTATCTCATTTCTTTTAAACAGCTGGGTCTGTGTTTTTGTCCTACACAGATATTTAGAATAGGAATCAAAAATATATTATTTGTTTGCTTTGCCTGCTGGTCTGACTGTTGCAACCGAGTGTTCCCTGTACCACGGATTTAAAATACCTCTGCACCTCTGAATTGGTGCAGAATTGCCTTGCCCTCCCTTCCCTTCCCCTTTCCCTTTCCCGAACACCTTTTAAAGCCAGATAAGAGCCACTAGATGTCCCTTTCAAAGCAGAGGACTGAAGCCCTGATGTTGGTAATTAGCAGGGAGAGCCTTTTAAGGAATTGAAAGGTTGCATTGTTATGATTTGGGAAACAAAAGCTGAATAAGAAGTGTAACACTTAACTATGGAATTCCACTCTATTTTTCTCTAATGCAGGCTAAGCTGCCTTACAGCAATCTTTTAAATGTAATGATTGAGACTATTATAGGAAATACTATACAAAGCAACATTTTTTTGCAGCCTAAATAATAAGTAGGGCAAGGTTTTAAATGAGGCTAGAGTAATGAATGCTGTACAATAATTTTGATGATAAATTTCCCCGGAGGATAAAGTGGAAGAACAGAAGCAGGCTGTATTTAATCATGCAAAGTTAAAGGAATGCAGACCAACAAATATTTATAAAGATGTACATTTTTTTCTAACCTTTCCTGAGATAATTTCCCCTTTTTACCTGAGAACACCAGAAAATCAGGCCTTTCAGTGTGTAATAATTAGGAGGAGGAACTGATCACATAGGGTCAAGTGTTTCTTTGATGTAGTGCATGGAAATTCCTATTTCTTTGCATGCTGGAGGACTCGGACAATAGGACACTTGTTTTTCACAGCTATTTCATTCATCAGTGAGCCTGAAAAGCTTTTTCTGAGCAGATACACGGCATGTGATGACGTGCTCTGCAGCTGCTCTTCACCTAGTGCTGACCCAAGGGGATAGCCCCACCATACCGCAGACTTTGCTCCCAAAAGCCATATAGCTGCCTCCTCACAGTGCTGCACGCGGAATAACCAGGAGTCCTGCACATGGTGTTGTGAAGATGAGATCTGTTTCCATGTACAGACCAAGCTTGAAGACTTTGCCACGTGCTCCATCACCTGTAGACCTTCCTGTGCCCGTACCAGTGAGCGTGCTCCTCAGGGGCTGCCTGTGGTGCTCCTTGGCTGTGTTTCCCCCTGCGTTTTGCTCTTTGTTCTTTGTTTTCAGGAGGCAAGCACAACTTCAACAACTAAGAGGTGGTTAAAAAGTCACGAAGCATGTTCGGGTTAGCGTGTTCCTGGTTGTTCTGCACGGACACGTGTGCTTGTGCTAGGGTTGGGCCATCGTTCCACGTAGCATAAGGTTGGGATGTTTTGTTTTACAGATCTTATAATTAGAGGGGGGTTAGTGTACTTTAGCTCAACCCGTAATGGTATTCACTCTGCAGAGTGGAGATCTCTGTATGGCTGATCAATACTTAAAGCATATATTGATTTCCAATTTAGATGTTAACTTTTTAGCTCTTAGAAGTGCTCTTGATATCAATTTTCACCTTGCCTGATATTCATTATGAGCTGAACATTATGACAGTGAATGAGCTGGGATCTCCTTTGGCAAAACGATGAGTTCTAGTGACTTCAAGACAAACTTGCGAAGATTTACTTGTCTTGTGAAGCATTACGGTACCATGAAATATCTGTGTTTAAGGCAATGGCCTGAGGGGTGCATTTGTTCTGGCCTGGCACACACTTCCTCTAGTGTTTCTTAATCTGCGTCGTCCGTCCCTGAGATGATATAATAATCTAATTAATAGTGCTGTTTATTACGTTCATGTTGTTTTCTCATCATAATTCATAGGAAGCGAGCCGGAGGTCCACAGCTCATGTTGCTGGGTGGCTGGACTTTATTTAAGCAGTAGGACACACATGGCAAGCAGAGCGTTCCTATGTGATTATACCTCCACTAGTGTTAGGAGCTGCAAGGTCAAAAGGCTCAGTGACTTTAACTACCTGAGAAGTGCCGTGTAATCCCCAGCAAATGGGCTGTCTACAGTGTCTCACTGCTGTATCAGGGAGGGAATTATTTCTTTTTAAAGGCAGGCACATGAATTCCCTCTGTGGTTGGCACAGGTGTGACATCACTGCCTGCCAATCAGAAATCCTCTTTGTCTTGGGTTTTAACACCTTAATTTCAAGCTCAGATCATCTGATTTTATTAAAATGATGCCTTATGCTCTGTGTGCTCTGACCATCCCCAGTGCTGCTCACGATGTGCCTTCGTATTCCTCCAATGCAGAAGTTTTTGCTGGGGTGGCCACAGAGCTCTCTATTTAGCTGTAGCTCGGTGTATGTTGCTTAAGGTTATTGTAAGTGAAAGCTTATACCACTGTGAAAGCGTCTCAAACGTTATTAAAACTCAGGAACTCGAGTGATCAGGGGAGCAAGGGGAGGGCAGACAGCAAGGTAAGCACTTCAGGATCCAGGCAGCGTGGCTGTGATTTCAAAATCGATGTGTAGCTATCAAATCCTTTCAGCCTAGCACTGCCTTTTCCTTTTTTTATTGACAAATATAACCTCAAAATAATAAAATCATCCTGATTTACAATTATTGTTGATAAAATAAATACACATGGGTTGCAGATTTGCTACCCTGAGCAGATGAGGAGCAGACCACGAGGAGGATGCTATTTATCTCGGATTGACCGTCGGCGGTCGCTGCCCCGTTGCTGCTGCAGCGGGCTGGTGCTGCAGCGTCGTAACCAGCTCAACCCCTTCAAATTCAATACAAACCTCAGGAAAGACCAGGGTTTGCAGCGGTGTCTTTATCGGGGGCCATGAAAAGTTGCTGTTCAGCTGTGGAGGATTCGGGGGCAAAGCAAGAGGACTCATCATCCTGTCAGAGGGCAGAAATTTAACAAATAGTTTTAAAGGCTTCAAATAAATCTATCTCCGTAACGCGGCTGCAGTGCTTTTTTCTATAGGTGTGTTATAGAGGTAATGATACCTCTACAGTGAACTCAATTAACCTTCTGCAGCCTTCCGTGTGACAGGGAATCCTAAATCTTCTTTTTTATGAGTGTGTGTGCAAGATTTGAAGCTACTTTGAACTGAGAATTAATAAATGCCATTTCCTAATTGGTGCCCATTTGTTTGTTTTTTACAGCGAGAGAGGCATGGTGCCCGTGAGCGGGATCTAGTGTTCATGGTTGGAAAGAGCTTTCTGCACAGGAGCGAGGTAATTTTTCTTTGTTTTATTAATAAAGGTGCAAATCTGTTGCTTGTGTGGCTGCCGTTTGGGAGGTTCTGTTCTTAATGTTAGGAGATGGTCCTCAGAAATTCAGCTCTGTGGCTCAGTGGTGCTTTGTGTTATCAGGCATCGATTGCCAGTGAGAGACCTGCTGCATGTTGAGAGCCCCTTGGAAATGCCATAGAACAAGGTTAGGTAGGAAATGAGTGCATTTGGGTGTTCACAGCTCTGTTTTCCTACAGATGTTTCTTTTGCCCTGTGCTACACCCTGGTAGGTGCACATCACACCAGCCTACTCGGTAGCGTACGCGCCTGCCTCGCCTCCGAGACCTTCAGATGAACACATTGTGCAAGGAGCTGAACGTTGCGTCTGGGAGGGAGGATGTCAGCAATAAATGAGAAAACAAGAGAAATGGATGATCCCCCATAATGCATACCCTATAATATAATCATTGTTGTTTGATAAAAGAGACAATTCCAGCACCTCTCCGTGCCCTGCTAGGTATGTCTGGATTTATTATTCAAGAAGGCACAATCAAATCTCTTCATTCAGTTGACAAATGGGAACTATTCAATTCAGTATCTGCCTCTTATTTATAGCACGTAGTGGGGTGATTTATACGCTAGCTGCAGACCTTCCAAAACAGTTTTAATTAGCAGCACTGGCTATTAGTGAAGAGTCCTGTAGCTTCCCTGTCATACGCATCCCCTTAAAACTGAATAGAAACCTTGCTGTTTGCCAGGCGATGCTCCTCGTTTTTTGTGCTGCCAGCAGCGAACGTACCTGTGCTGGAGCAGCGAGAGGATGCTCCGAGGGGGCAGGCAGGGGGGAGGTCGAGGGAGGTAATGCTATTTATTGTTGTGCCTTGGGAAACGGGGCAGTCCTTGGGGCATTGCCGCTGACATCACACACGGGTTTGCAAATGCCATCGGTGACCTCTGTTTTGAGAACAAAGCAAGCTGGGGAGATGCCCCAGCCAGCTGCTCAGGCTGCCTGCGCAGGTGTCTCTGGATTCTGCTCTGGATTTTGTGCTTGGAAGATGATGGATGAGAGCAGGCAGGAGCCCTCATCTAAGCGTGTCCTGTGGTTGGAGCAGTGTCTGCATTAGTCTTCCTGTGTGCACTGTCTGATGATCTAAGTGAGTATTTCCCTCCGCTGTTCCTTCTCCGCAGAGCTGCTCAGGCTCATGGTCTAATTGGTGCCCCCGAGGTAGGGAGCAGAGGGAGGCGCGGCGCGGAGGTGAGTGAGGAGAGGCACTAGTTTGAGGCTCTATTATTTTCACGCATCTGGTAGGAATGTAATCCCTTTGAGACCTCTGCCTATCTGTCAAACCTGCGAGCAGCCAACAGGTTCAGAAGTTATTTGGGGAAGCAGTGACTGACAGAACAATTGCACGGCTCTTGTTTTTTTTTTTTTCTTTTCTTTTTTCCTGCTAAAAAAGCAGAGAAAACATAAAGAGCATTCTTTGTGTTTTATGTGGTGTGTGTCGCATGCAGAATGGTCTGTTGTTGTGCTTCCACTGATTCCTTTTTGACATGAGCAACGCAGTCATTCTGTCTCTGGATCAAATAAGCCTTTGTACTGCTTGTCACCATCGTGCCGTGTCTCCGTGTGTGTAAATCCTGTGTTTGCTACAGCCCCTCGTGTAAGCTCTGCTGCTGCCTGCGGTGGGTGGTTCTGCTCAGGCTCTTCAGGTTTTCTGCAGCAGCTCGTTGTCACTCAGTGGATTTACTCTGGAGAGCACGTAAACCTTGGAAAATCATGAGTTTTAGGTTGACAATGATATGAACAGAAAGGCCATGAATGTTGGACCCGATGGCAGATGCTTGGTGTCTCTGCATATCCTTCTCTTGGAGAAGGCCAAGGAAGCAAGCGGCGTTTGAAGGAGGTAAGGCTGGCAGGAGTTTGTTGCTGTCCAGCCAACACCCTGTTTGTGGTGGTTAGGAGACTGGTGGAAAAACAAGGAAATAGGAGGCGAAGGCATACAAATTCTCCTACAGAGAAGCCTGAAATGAACATGGTCAGAAGGAAGAACAGGCAGTAGTGTATGGAGCAGCGAGTCGCAGAGGTTCCTGTGGTTTGCCAGAGGTGATGGGCTCTGCAGCCAGGACGGAAACCCAGCCTCAAGTACTTCACAGATCAACTTGCTAGCTCTGAAGAAGTTGAGGTGCTCTGGCTGAGCAAAAGCTAGATGATGATGATGATGATGATGATGATTATTTTCTAGGGAAGTTCTGGTTAGGTATTTTTATTTCCTTCACTGAGCGTATCAATAAAGCACAGGGTTTAAGAAAGCCGTCCCATTATTAATACGTTTGGTCTGTGAGCCACATGAGCGCTGGGAGGTGAGCTGTCGGGGGGTATTCCACTAAGTGCTTTTCTACAGCACTTCTAATAGAGTGCAGGACTGAATTTGATAGTGTTACCCGTTAGTGATTGGGAAGTGAAAAGCTTTCCGTGCATCCGTGTTGCAGAATTGGCTTTGATGGATGGCTTAGCCATTATGCATTTCATTGTGTTTAAATATGGCCTTAAATTACCCAGATTTCCTCTTAAAATTCCTCTTTTCCCCAACATTTTGAAAACATTCATAAGGCATGAATTGAGAATGAAAAGAAAGAGGAGAGGGAACTGTTCTGTTCATAAACACTTAAAGATTAAATAATGCATTAGTCAGTGGTACAGACTGAACTCTGCCTGAGAAAGGTACTTCTAAATTACCAAAATATTAACACTGTAATTATTGAGCATGGATAATAGTTATGAATTATGGATCAGTCAGGTTAGCAAAATCACAGCCGCCTACTAGAGAGAGGTATGATGGGAACACGAGGGAAGATGACTGAGGGTTTAATTCCTCTTAATATTTTCATATGCTCCCTCTGCTAAGGAGCTTGCTGCAAGAGCTGACCAGGGGCAGCAGCGACGCTGGAGTGGTTAGGGACCGTGCTCTGACTTTGCTGATGACCCGATATCTCATCTGGGGAAAACAACTTCCCATCGCCGCCTCTCACTTCCCCTGGTGTGGAGCAAGGATTGCATCGTGTCATACCTCTGCAAAGTGTTGTGACATCTAGCAAGGAAAAGCGCAGCCTAGAAGCGCACAGAGGATATGCTATTACCGAGCGACTCCAGCAGGCCCCCCGGGCATATGGGATGTACATAATCTTAAATCTGTAACTGGTGAGCCCTGGAGGTTGCTGTGGGAAGAGCTCCTGCCCTGTCCCTCTCCATTTTACAGGGGCAAGTTGCTGGTGGTGTCAGCATGCAACTGCTCTTCCATCAGCTAGGTGATACCTGGCCAGCTTCTTGCCTTGCCTCCAGCCACATCCATCTTCTTCCAATGAAACCAGTTTTGCTTTTACTTCATTTTTTTAGAGGATGTAGTGATGTGTTCGATTGTTTGGAGTAAACTTCTGAGATGCAGTGACCTTTGTTAATCAGGAAGGTGGTTTTTTTTTTTTGAGGTCTGTGGGAAGAATTAATCATATGTATACTGTTTGCTTTAAAAAGTCTCTCGGTGAATTTGGGATTTCCCAGGTAGCTGTCGAAAGGTCAGAGGCTGGAGGCAGAAGCTGGGAGCAGCTGGGAGGGATACAGCTGGGGAGCAGTGCGGTGGGACAAACCATCCCAGAGCAGCTTCAGAAGGAGGGAGAGACCTGTAGGAACACAGGAGGACAGGGCTGTATTTAAGAGAGTGGCCTCAAGCAATACTCAGACAAATTTGGAGTGTCTAAGGAAGCGATATACTGACTAACAGCATGCTGTTGGACCAGCTCGTGTTTGCTTGCAATATTCTGCTGTTTCAAAAGCACGTTTTTGTGCTTTCAACAGAATGTCCCCTGGCCATAAAGGAGTCAGGTTATGTGTGGCTCAGATAAATGATGAGAATTTCAAGATCTGCAGTCCTTCTCAAGGAAGGTCTTTCTCTGAATTTGACAGAGTTTTACATGTTCGAGCCCACCCCTTTAATGTAGTTTTAATGTGTTTTGCTGTATTGAGTAGTGGTTTTCACCTGTGAGCCCTGCCGTGCTGCTTCTCCATGAAGGTAATGTTGGTAAATGTCGCACAAACCAGCTTTGGTGCAGAGAAGTCTTTAATTTCCTACTGTGCAGCTCTGTTGTTACCCCACTTCGTGTCTTCAAATGCTGCAGTGGAGCTTGTTCTCAAACTTACTTTCAAATTTTTATCAAGTCTTGGAGTACACTTGTGTTAGTTGGGAGAGGGAAGCACATCTGGAGACTGACGCACAGAGGTGCATTGCATGACGCATGTGTTTGTGCAACTTTTTTAATGTCCGTACAGGTGCACCTTAAGCACCCTAAACCGTTCCTTGCAGTGTGGGGTCATCCCTCGGGATGTATTTGGGGCCTGACTTCTGCCAGTGGTCAGAGGGAGCTCGCTCCAAGCAGCCTGGGAGCTTCTCAGGGCTCGTCCTGGGGCAGTGGAGCGTGGACAAAGCTCCTTCTGCCAATGGTTAAAGAACAGAACTTTGTCTTTAACAAATTCACCCTTCAAGAACATTAACGGAGAAGTTATGGGCTAGAAACGTTTCCGTCCAATCCCGAACTCACAGGAAGTCTGGATATGAATGATTTAAGGACTGCAGGAAAGCATAAAGATGTAGAGGTGAATTTACTGCTTTGTTCGGTGCCACAGACTGTGTGAGGGCTCTTCAGCATGAATTAAAGAAGGATTCCAGTCAGAAGGTATTACTGTTTAATTCAGACATCGGTACAGTTGGGGAGAAGACAGTAATGGATTTGTCCAACCAAATAGGATTTTCCATGCTGGATTGCACCTGCGATGTGTCTGGTCTTGCTCCTATACAGGCCGTGCTGTGCGTGTCAGGAAAACCAGGGTGGAGTGGGATAACACGCAGCTCCGCAAGGATTCACCTGGAGCAAGCTCTGCCTGCTAACAGGTGGCTCGTATCCCAGCCCAGCCTGCGAGAGCTTGTCGTGAAAGTCCTGGTGGACGTGAGTGAGGATGTTCTCCTGACCTTCATCACCCTCGGTGCATCCAGGGCTCACCGATACCCGCACCGCGCTCGTGTCCAGCAGCAGCGAGGCCTGGGGGGCAGCTCTGGGTTTAAAACCCCCCAGCGCTGGGGCAGGGCACTTTGCAATGTGATGTTTGTCAATGTCATCCACCTCCCCCTCACTGTTTATTCATCCCCCCTCCAATTGAAGAAGGTACCAGTTTTCCTTGGTGCTGAAAATGCTTACAGCTGGAATCTAAGCTTTTCTGCTTCTTTTTTCTTTCTTTCCTTTTCTTTTTTTTTCTTTTGAGGTCGTGTGTCCCAGTGTTTTGGCCGAGGCAGGCTATGCTTCGTGCCTCGATACTTGAAGTGTCATTTCTTGTTCCAGTCTCTCTAGATCTTCGCTTTGACTTTCCGACCGCTTCTGTTCACAGACCTGTGACTTGCCTGGAGCTTTTATTTCTCCTGGAAAACGTGGAGGAGATAGCGGTGACTGAAGAAGACCCATTGCTCTGTTAGATTTTTTTCTAACAGCTTCGGGAGGCTTTCTTCCTCACTTATGTTGTTGTCAGTTTAAGAATCTCAAGAAATGGCTCAGAAGTAACCCCTGTGCTCTGTCTCATTCCGGTTTTCGGCTGTTACAGCTGCACATCAGCAGTCCGCCGGGCGTTTGCCGCTCTCTTCAGAGCAAGCGCTCGTGGCGCCGTGCAGAGAGGAGCCAAGCGAACAGATGGGCCAGGAAAGTGCCTCGCTCTCGGTGGGGCTGGAGGATGAACTCATTATACAGCCAGTGGGCTGTCACACCAGCCTCAAGCCTCAATGACCAGCGGCTGGTGTACAGGAAAGCCCCAGAAAGCAGTGCCTCTCAAAGGGGGGTGTACCTCGGTGTCATTCGGTGAGCAGGCTTGGTGGGGATGAGGAATAGGGAGAGGCCAGGAGAGGCAGAGATTTTACAAACAGGCATCAAAAAGCTTTGTAAAAAATGACAAAGTCCAGCTCGTGGGGGTCAAAAGAGAGCACAGAGCGTCAGGTGGGGATGAGCCACACCTCCAGCCCTGGCTCTGCAGTGTGCTCACACTGTGTCCCATTGCCCAGGTGCTACGTCCTGCCAAGTATTCCCTGCAAAAGCCAGAAAGTATTAAGAAAATGCATTAAAAAAAGCACTGTGCTCAAACAAATGGAAAGGACCCAAAGTCCCCAGGCTGTGTGCTACATTGGCCAAGGGACTGGACGGCTTTGCATCTTCCTTCAGAAAGGGAAAGGTGATGTTGTTTCTTGTCTGCTTGTCGGGGGGAGCAAGGTGCCATTTCGGAAAGCCCGGAGAGATGAAGCTCTGGGCTTCAGTAGTTCCACAGTAATTATTTGGAAGCTTGGGTGTTTGGGGGTTTGGCTTTGTCATTGTGACTGGGGTGAGCATGGCAGGAGTCCTCAGTAGATGCTGCTTTGGTTGCTGTTAAAGATAGGGAAATTCTTGGCACTGCTTTACTCAGAGGAATATCAGAAATGTCAGTCAGCAGCAGCCTTGGAACAGGAATGCGTGGGGTGGGAATGCTTTTGTTTATTTATAGTAAAATCCAGTAGGAACAGGGGGGGAAATTGTTATCTCTGGGTTCCCCAGTGGGTTTGCAAGTGCACGACCGATAGCATGTTAACATTTTTAGGCTCCCTGCTTCAGTAATATCATTGGGAAATCAGACTGAGAAATATTTGGCTGCCTCTGTAATGCCAAGTTTTATGCAGGCACAGCACATCGCATCCACCACGGTCGTGTGGAGGGGGGTCCTGTGCCCGCAGCACGTCAGGCGGGCACCTTCGGTCTGCGCTGGGAAGGTCTCTGTGCAGGGACAGGTGGGAGGACACTTCAGCTCTCATGAAGCACATTATCGTGTGTTTAAACTCTATAAAGAGGCCAAAAATACGTCCCCACAGGCTAGGGTGTTTTTTTTTCGTTGTTGTTGCTGTTATTATGATTTTTTTTACAGCCAGTACCTGGCACAGCTGGCGCCGTGACGGTGCGTAACCTTTACCGTAGGTGAGCGGGCTGGAGGCAGACAGATGTTCCCGCGCTGCTGGCTGCGGGGTCTGCATTCTGTGCCCACACGTCGTGCCCAGATGGTCCTTTGTAGAAACGCGGCAGCCTCTGCCTCCTAACACCCCGTCCCACCTGTTGACACGTACAGTATGTCTCAAAAGAATAGCCGAGTTACTGGGGAGAGGAAGACAAAAAGATGCAGCAGCACTTCTGGCTGTGAAACAAGGCAAGCTGTGTTGTAGTGCATAGCAAGGAAGCCAACAATTACGGATCTCTCCAAAGCAGAAGGCTTTATATAAATAATACATTCTGGTAATTTACCAGATTGCGGCATGTATGGAAATACAGAGGAGGTTTTTTGTTGTTGTTGTGTTTTTTTTTTTTTTAAATGAAAGGGAGCTTCTGTCCTGAGAAAAAGATGAGTCGGTGCTGAATTGGATTCGTTTCTCTTCCTGCATGCTCAGCTTTATGGAGAGAATAAAAAGGGGCAGAGAAAAACAAATTGACTCTGGAAGCCACCCCTGACAAGTCTGGCTTCAATCCTGCCAACCCTTCCTACAGAAACGAGCCCCCACCACGTGTCCCTCAGCACGGGGGGCTGCTCTGCTCCCCTCGCCTTGATAGTCCGCTGAGTCCGGCGGGCAGGATGGTGAGCGTGGCAGGACGGCCCGGCCTTAGGGACATTGCAAGCACTGCGCTGATTTCCAGCAGGGGAAACTCAGGCAGTTGTGCCCGCGAAATAAAGCACTCCTTATTATTTTCTAGTAAGTTATTCCTGGCATTTACAAAACTCATCACTGACCGAAGCTGAAATTTGAGCTGTTTTGGTTTGTGTTGGTTCAGAGCTGGGAGTTTGTGAGCTGATACATCATGCACACCTTTCAGCTGCTTAAGCAACAATACCGGGCTGCGCAGAGCATTCTGCAGGAAGGCACTCTGCAAGCTCCAGCAAGTGCTTTACAGATCCTTCTGCAAGGGAAGTTGTCACTCAATAGCACGGTTTATTTATTTTGTTTGGTTTATTTGGTTTATTAAACATGCTTTATTTATAGAGTGTGCTTTCTAGAGAACCATCTGCAGGCATGTTCTTCAAGAAAACATGTGGGACCACACGTCTGCAGATGCTGGGCTGCCCTCTGCATGCGTTGTGTACTGGGGCAGCCTGGGGGGGACCGAGGGGTGCTCCGTCCTCTCGTCCTGGTTCCCTTTGGGCAGGGAGGGTGACCAGAGGAGGGGGAGAAGGCCAGAGCTCATACCTAGCCATCACCTGAAAGGTGTATCCCAGTGTCTCAATTTCCAACCATCCTGGAGTGAATGCTCAGCCTAGAATCTGCACCAGCCAAAATCTGTGCCTGCCACGTGCTCTGTGCTCGGTCCTCAGCTCCAGACCTCTGCCGACCCCTTGTCCCCGCCACGCAGCTCCTCACCTGCTGGAGCCCTTCCACAGCTCAGTTCAGTGGCTAGAACGACTCACTCCAGCCATAATCCTTTTAAGCATAAGCGTGGAAGGCTCTTGCTAGTAACCCTGTGTCATAAAAAAAGTGTGAATTTGTGTGTATGTGAATTTTTGCACCATCTGTTCCCTTTCCTGCAGCGCCGAGTGAGATTTTTTTCTCCTTTGCTCAGTTCCAAGCAGGTACGTGTGATACCGATGGCTGCTACAACGTGGTACAGATTGCACAGAGTTTTCCACCAGAACGTGTCGATACGTGGTCATAGGTGTATCAGGAGGTAGAAAGCTATTGTGGTAATAAACCGCCTCCTTCCTTTATCTCCACTGATCATCCTAATTACATTGAAATTCCTGATGAAAGATATATTCAGTTCTCTCCCTTTTTTCCCAAGTAGAAGGAGCTCTGTGCTTAGCAGTGTGGCCAGCTGGCAGAGCTGTGCAGAAACACGCTTCTGCTGGGTGCGTTTTGTCCAAGCTGTCTACAGCCAGTGGGCAAGGGAAGCCTGCTCCGAGGAGCAACTTCCCGTGATTCTTAATGCCCTGGGAGCTGAATTCAGATATTGTCGGTCTGTACCGCTCACAGTGCTTTAACAGTAGGACATCACAAGGAAAGAGAGGTGTAGTTTAAGTTGTACAGTGATTATAAAGGGGGCTGAGAAAACTATTATCAGCTAGAACAAGTGTCTCTGATCTGAGTCCTAGAATAAATATAAGACTTCTGCGCTCTCCGTCCAACCCCTTGGCTGTGCAGGATTGCTCTTCTTCATACAGCAGCTAATTTCTCCAAAGCAGATCATCTGCACAAACCTTCCAGCAAAGTCAGGGATGTGGCAGTGACAGTTCGGGGCGTCAGAGGGTCTGCAGACACCTGGCTTCATGCATCCAGCTCGTTCCACAGCCTGCTGCTGGGGCTTCTGTGGCAAGCTGTGTGTCTCCGGGCAGTGTATGATATTCGGGGAGAAAAGGCTTACATCTGGACTGCTGTCCTTGCAGAAATATGATAAAACGTTTGCGTAATCACCCAGAGGGTGAGGCAGTGATGTGCTCTCAAGAATTGGGCCCTGCTCACGTCTTCCCAGCCATGTCCAGGGCCAAGAGAAAGCCCAGCTTGTGGGGAGCCGACGAGAAGGCAGGCAAGTCGGAGGCGAAGCCAAATCGCTGTGTCGATGGCAAATTACACTGAGAGCCCAAAACTTGCTCCCAGGTTCCTTTTTTGCCCTGAGCACCTAGCTTTGCCTCATCTACCCACTTCTGGTGGCCACACAGCGTGCTGTCGGGCAGCAGCGGGCTGTGCCGATGCTCTCCAGAAGCGCCGAGCGTGCACTTGTTGGCTGGAGAAGCCACCCTTTCGGGGCTGGCGTGGGGTGCTGCAGCAGCGCGCGTGGCTGCTCCTCCCAGCGGCCCCGAGCGAGCCTCAAGTGCTCATGAGCTAAATGGGCTCCCGCACCAACACCTCGCGAGCTGTGCTTTAAAATTTCGTGTCTTCCAATCACATTACTTCCTCAGTCACTGCCGCTGCGAACAGAAGTGCTCTTTTATTTGATCACTGATCAAATCAGGATGCAGATGAGGTCCTAAAAGTACACGTATAACACGGGGGAAAAATTTACATGTAGAAATGAAAACCTTTCAAATTAGAAAATTTTGTAGCTCAGGCGATCATAATTTATTAAGATCAGCTGTAAATTTCGTATGGCAGCGTAATTCCAAGTTTCGCTTCTTGGCGTTTCAAATAATTTTAATTAAGCAATAGATTTACAATTTATTCCACAAGTAATACAATCTGCTTAGATTATGCACATTTTCTATAGTTTTTATTACTGTATTCATTTAGCTGAGCAAATTTATAAAACTAATTAAAACAGAAGTACTTTTTTGATTCAAATTGTAAATGAAAAACAATGATCTACCGCGCAATGATGCTTGCAGAGAAAATAAGATCAGTTGCAGCTCTATAGGTGTTTTATAACTTCATCCTTACACTTGGAGCTATAATTTTTATAGCAGGTTCTTGGCACAGTCTTGCATGTTTTCATATTTTGGGATGCTAAAGGAATGAGAGTTTAGGATCTGATTCAGAGGTATTATGAAGCTGGGTGATGTCCTCACAATTCAGAACGTGGTAGTGCTGTGAGGAGCAGAGGTAGGTGAGGGTGTAGGTACAGACACCGGTACAGCCACACATACAGGCACTGGTGTTTCCCAAAGGTGCTTGCCTTCAGACTGAGCAGCTTTGGTCCCAGGCTTGGGGCGTGCAGAGGGGACAGGCTTTCTTTCCCCTCGTCTTTGGCGTCCTCCGGTCCCCAGGTTGGTGCTGGTAGCCGAGCTTCGGTACGGCACGTAGAGCCAGGAACGTGCAGCATTGTTTGAACTGGTTTGATGACACGCCGGCGCAGGTTTAAACACCAATTACCACGTTTCAAGTGACAAATCTGGAGGGGAAAAAAGATGATCATTTAATAAATTTATTATGAAGGCAAATGACTCGTACATAAATCAAACTGCTTCATTAAGGGAGAAACTCAGTCAGCTAAATACAGAGGTGACAGAGGTTAACTCCGCAGTCGTGACACCGGCTCTTGTGTCATCTCTGATGGGATCCGGCGGTGAGTCATTGCCGTGGGTGCTGCTGTCTGCCACTCCTCTGGCAGGGCTGGCATTTCTCGCCTCACCTTTCGCGACACTGAAAGCAGTCTAAATGTTAGGAGAAATTACTGATCCCTGCTTTTGACTGAGGCGCAATTAAAAACTTTTCTTTTCTCCTCTTGCAAGCCGCTGAGCTTCCAGCGCCTCCACGATGTGTGGCTGCATGCTTGGCAGTAACCCATACCTCCTGTGTCAGTGGCACCCCTGCTTCAGCTGGTATCCATACAGTGCCGTCAGCCCATGCCTTCCTCTGAGCTGCTCTCCCGTGCCATTCCGTGTTTTCTCCTGGCTTTAGCCCGCCGTGACCAGGCAGCAGCCTGGCTGATCTGTGCACGATTTGTAGCAGCTACTACACACAGAGACGGCGGGATGCTCATGGGGACGGGCGAGCCATCTCCGTTTCCGTCAGCTTGTTTACAAATGCCATCTTATTCTTTTATGCCCAGCGCTCTGTGCTTTGGGAGCTGCTGAATAACGGTGGCGACGATGGGACGTATCACAGCTGCAGTGAGAGCAGGAAAAAAAGCGCAGGAAGGTTTTGGCCGGCACAGTGACTAAGTGTGATAATTTTTTGGTGCCTCTGGAGCTTACAGAATTGATGAAGACATGCCAAAGATTTTAAATAACCCTGATAAATAATTTATGCATCCTTCCAACCCCATACGGTCCTGCTCTCTGTGACGATCTGTTCCCATGTGCAGGGTGACTCTGCCTGAACTCGCTCACACCTTGAGCAGGGCAGGCAGAGAAAGGCAGCACAAACACCACCCCGCCATATGTTGTTTCTGAGGGTTCGGAACAGGGGGCGTGCGTGCTGGTCTGCCAACACACCCCTCAGGCCAGAGGCCCGTGGCACTGCAGCTGCTGTGCTTTATTTCCCTCCTCCCTCTGCCCTCGGCTGTTGAAACCGGGCTGCTGTTGCTGTGATACGCTTTTGGACGCGGCTCTTCTGCGAGGATGGAGTTGCCCACATGGATATCCCCCGGAGACAACCCAGCCCTGCCAAGTGGCAGGGAGTGCCGCTGCGGTCTGGGGGTTTCAGGTTCCTCCAGCCCCCGGCAGAAAATGCTTCTGTTCTCATTGGTGCAGCCGAATCCATGCCAGTCCCCTGCCTTCGGGTTGGTCACAGTGCACTGCTGCTTTTGCACATCAATGTGTTGCAAGATAGTGCCTAAAATGAGTGATCAGAACAGCCGGCGGAACCGTGTCATCGCCCTATTAGTTCATATTTTTATAAACCGGCAGGAAATCAGAATATAGCTCCTTTAATGTTTCATTCAAGCAGACAGCAACATCGAAATGCTTTTTATTTGATGCCCAAGAGACGCATGCTAGCTTTTATAGTGACAATAGAAATCTGCTTGTGTTCCAAACTCTTGACGAGAAACATTGATAGCTTTATTCAAAGTAATGCTGCTCAGCCTTTCTGAATGGCGCTCCCATCGCGTCTGTCCTGGAGGAATGTCAGTGCCATGGGAAGGCGATGCTGCTGGCATTGTTGTCATATTGCCACTAATTAAATTCTGCCTGAGTGAGGTGTGAACATCTTCAGGTCTGTACCACGGGGAGGGCATGAGTCTGAGAGGGGACGTGCGTCAGCAATGGACCCAGCCCCACTCCAGTCACTATTTGCCTCTCTCCCATTTTCATGTAGAGCAGTTGTCACCCACCACGAGTCACTCAAGTTTGTGAGTTAGGCCGGCGAGGATGCTTCACAACAAGCAGTAAGGTTAGTTGTCCACTGCGTGAGGACGCCTTATTCAGCCGACAGAGTTTATTTGTTGTATTTTTTGAGACAGCGGTGAATTATTCCACAGTTGTGAAGCCTCGGGCATAGGTGACCTTGTGGTGAATCTTGGCTGTTTCATTTTGCTAAGGGTTAAAGGGAGGCTCATTTCATTTTTATAGGAGAACTCCGAGGTCTCTGTATTAGCTCTATAAGAAGTGGCAAGATTCTGCTATTACATTAAATATAAGACCTGCTATGTGTTAAAATAAGTGGAAGTCTCTGCTAAATTGGCACAAGGCAGAAATTACCCTCATATTCTGAAAGTGGCACTGATACCGCATGGAAAATAGTCTATTTAGAGATCATTCTGCTGATATTTTTCTCCACTGTATTTTTTTTTTTTTTGGAGGAAAACAAGCTCTTGGTGGCTGAGGAGTTCATTTTCTCCCGCTGCTGCTTTTTCCATTGAAGTCATCATAATCCTCCATTTGTGACATCAGAGTTCCTCGCTAGCGAGATAATTATGATTTCACAAACTGGAGATTATGACCTTCAAATGAGGAAGGCACAGCAGGGAGGACCAATTCCTAAGCAACAGCCATCAGATATTTGTGAAATATTTGTGAAAATGTCCTTGCAGTTTAAAAAAAAAAATGAGGGAGAGAGGGCAGGAGGGAAACATCCAAAAAATATTATCAACAGAATGATTTGCCAGCCAGCTTTTTTTTTTTCCAGAGTTTTCCATTTGGTGCCTATGATTCTCTAACCTGTCTCATTTAGCCTTAATGAACACGAGACATTTTTTTAGCGTGCCATATGTGCTGTGGTCCTTAAGAAAAAAAATGCATCCAAATAACGTTTTTTTTTTTTATATGTTCTGATTCTACCCAATCATAATTTACATTTTGCACAGTTTGATGCCCATCTGCAATGTCTTTACTATCAGAAAAGGTAATAAGAAAGGGAGGAAAAAAAACATATGAACATGTTGAACGACTGACACTGGAAAACCTGGTGGAAGAAAATCGTTTTTGTCCCTGCATAAATACCCAACGCTGAAATGGGTTTAAATCCCGCACCCTGGGCTGGGGCCAGAAGTCCAGCTCCTGCACCAGCAATGCCTCGAGAACGAGTCCCCAGCAGTCATCTCTGGGTCCTGGGGAGCTGGGGCTGGATGTGGGGCAAAGCTGCCCTTGTCTTTATGGGGGTGGGCGAGGGGTGTGAGGAGCAGCCACATGTCTCGGAGATGAGCCTGGCTTCTTGGCGTGGTGTCCTCTCCATGCAGAGGAGCTGTGCCATGACCGAGTCCAGCCTCGTAGTTACGGGACATGGCACTGAATGACTGCAAACTCCTCTGTCTGCAGCTCCTTGCAGACATTTCCTCTCAGAAAGGTGGAAGGCCTTTAAAGGACTTCTGTTTCTGTTCAGTCTTCCCTGTCCTCAAAATCACTGCAGCCATGTGTTTTTGGCTTGGTGCTGGGCAGGAGGAGAGGACGGAAACCCCCTACCAAAAGGGAGGCCCCAGGCCCGTAGTGCCAGGAGGCCGCGGCCTCGTTGGCTCTAAGAGCACTTCCAGGACTGTGGGCTTTGCTCGTCCTCGTATTCTGCCTGGTGCTGCGTGAGGCCTTGTTCTCAACACCTGCAACAAATTATGACTATTAATTACATTTAGAAAGCAATTACATTTTTTTTTTTTTTTCAAACCTCCAGCCTTAATCAAATCAGTCAGGTCAGGCCATGTGAGAGGCCTGGCATGTCCAGGCTGGAGGCCTGGCACCTTCCTTCCCTGCCACGCCGCAGCAGCGGGACCTGTCACAGTTCTCATTTCAATTCCTTAGTGCCCCTAAGATGTATTTTTCACTTCAGTAGACTGAGTCAGGAAATGCCACATGTCTCTTGGCTGCAATGGTATGGGCTCAGAAATGGTTCACGTTGATCCCATGAGCTGGAGGGGGCCGATACAGCCCCGTACGATCTCCAGTTACTTTGGCCCAGATTTTGCAGATTCAGAATTCACAAATCGGATGCAGCAGTCGGAGTGGTGCTTAAACAATCCTCCAGCTTTTGCGGAAGGCTGGCCATGGATTTATGACTTGCAGACTCAGTAAATTTAGCAGGTGATTTAAGTGGCAAAAAAAGCAGCATTTCTTATTTATATGACATGCAGAAGAGAAATTCCTGGTGTTAATCTTAACCTCTGATGGTGTGCTGGGCTCAAATAGAGGCAGGAGGCGGGGGACAGCCTCCGACCTGCAGGGCCACCGTGCATGGTCAGACACATGAGAAAAGGGCTCTTGGCATCAGGGTTCAAAGTCAGGGCTTCTCCGTACCCCCAGACCTCCTCCAGGTGGCTAAGGCCACCTTTGACTCCATCTTCCTTTCTTTGAAATAGGGATGTCCACAGCTCTGAGATGCAGAGCGGGAGGCACCCCCAGGATAAGCGGCATACTGGGATGTTTGAGAGGGATCGCAGCTCGGGGCACTTCAGCTTGAGATATCCCGGGTGTTGTGAGGTCTCTTTTGAGAGGCAGAGGAGGAAAGCTGTCTCCAAGAGCAAGATGTATCCAATTTGCAGTCAGAAACACAAACCCAGTCCAAATCCAGCAGTCCCGCTTGAATCTGCAGCTAACTGCTTGTGATCAAGATACAGGCTAATAACTATTTGTATAAAATATTTAGTGACTAATTTATCATTACAGATGCTTTGGGGAACACTGTAAGCTGCTTGCAGACAATTGAAAAATTAAAAAAAAAAAAAGAGAGAAATTATTGAATACATTATTCACTGCACATGATTTGACCAGCTTTAGGAAATGCAGCGTTACAACACAAGACAGGACCCTGCAGAGCATCTGGAGTGTTTTTACCCCCTCGTACAGAGTGAAGTAACAGAAGCAGCATGCCAGATAGCGCAGGAACGAGTATGTATATTGCAAAACAGAATTCATTTAAAATTGCAGCTTTAAAACTTTGTGGTTTGGGTGAGAACTGAGTGCAGAATTGAACCGTTTCCCTCCCTGAGCCTTCCCCCTGCGAATGGCACAGCTCAGAGCAGTGGAGTATATATTTTTTTCTAGTTAATGAATAAAAACATGGTTTACTCTCCTTCTATTTCAGTTTTGCTGAATGTGGATCCGTGGCAATGAACTGAAAAAAAAAAAAAGCAGCAGAATAAATAAGTACAGACAAATACATGGAGGAGTTCAATTATCATTTTCCACTATTGAAACTGCCTTTTAACAACTACATCTTCTGACTGACAGCTTATTAATACTAATTACATTAGATATATGCAACATAACTAATGCACTGGTACTTTCAATTATCTTCCCTTGTCTTCATCCTTTCCCCTGCTCTCCCATCCTCCCCTTTCATGCCCCGTGACTGTTACCTTGGGCTGTGGCTCGAAGCAAATGGATCTGGCTGTAAGTGAGCAGAAACCTTTCGTACCTTGCAGTGGGGAGACATCCCTCTCACCCTGGCACGTTCCTGGCATGTTCATAGCTTTTCCTGAGCGCAGTGCAAACCCACTGCTAATCTTCCTGAACTTGCAGCAGGGTTTTGGTGACCTGAGCTGATTTACCCTTTCCTAATTATGAGCCCTACAGAGGGACTCCGTGCCCTGGCTGTTTTCTTTTACGAAGTCCCAGTCCCTTCTCCAGGTCCTTATTTAGACCTAAGTCCCCGCCACTGTCTCGGCTTTGTTTTTGTCTGGTGTTTTTTCATACCTAATGAACTGTCAATCACTTATGCAAATGAGGGCAGAAGAGACATTTAAAGGTTATTTATAACGCCTAAAAACATTACTAAATCAATCATTCCAACATTTACAGCTCCCCCTCTTCAAGTGTCATGTAGATCTCCAACTTTTTACATTATAATGCTGTAATAGTTTATGTAAGGAGACAAAAATGTTTTTTTTATGTAAGCTTGCTGATTGCTAAAGCATCTATGACAGCTGACATGGAAATCAGGGAGGTTTTGATTAGGCTTTTCTGATATGTAAATGTTTGTAAATGAATGATATATATATATATATCCTAAAGGATCCATTTAAAAGCAAAGCAGTAGTATCCCAGAGCAGTTAAGCTTTAAAGGAAGAGCCTGGGATGAACGTTCATGTGAGTAACGTGTATTTAAAAGAACTACAAGGGTGAGCATTGACTGCTCTATGCAGAAAGTCAGTGGAGAGACCCTTCGGTGTTCACCAAGTATTTACACCGAGCTCTTATACAGTGGCTGTGGCTTGGCTGTAGTGTTCTGTAATTGCTCAAAGTTAGACAGACTGGGGCCATGGTCAGTCACTAAATAAAAAGGTTGACCAATAAAAAACGTGATAAAATTGGACTTGCCAGTGATTTCCAATACCAGGTCCTCACACAGCAATTGTTAGGGCTTGCTCCTTGCACCGGTGATGGCAAGTGGAGGGTCAGGCTGCGCACAGCTGGTTTGGTCCTGGGTGGTGCGGGAAGGCCACTGGGTACATAAGATCACAACATCCCTACGGATTTACTTGAATCATATTTTTCCTCTGAGTTTTTTAGTATTTTTTCACCTGATGCACCGTGGGGGCCGTGGGGGACTTGAGATGCTGCAGGTGGGGGACAGAAGCCCAGCGTTGCGGTCCTGCTGACCCCATGCAAGCAGTGGGGTGTGCATCGCTCGGGCACTTCATGATTGCAGGGCTTTTCGGCAAGAAAGAAATCCAGCTGGGCTACAGGTGATGGCAAACTCAACATCTGTCCTCTGAGGAAAAGACGAATAAATAATCTGCGCTTGCTGGTTTAAATCAAGCTTTTGGTTCCACGGACACATAGTGTTTTCTGTGGGGTGGGTACATATCTCCTGAGCTTTTAAGCTGAACTCAATTATAGGCAGAGCTGTGCTTTATTCCATGTGCTAAGATACTGGTTAATCTCAATAGGAGTTGTGCCCCAGAGAAGAAGGGTTAAAATCGAGCCTTGATTTATTTTTTTTCTGATATTTTGAGCTGGATGCTAATTAAAGCCGAATCTTCCCTAGTCTCAGTGTTTTGAGCCCGTTAAGCTTTTGGAGTGGTTTCCAGAGTGTGAACACGAGACTGAAAAGAGGAATATAGTTCAGCGCTGGGGTCCTCATTAGCTCTTCTTACAGTTTCAGCCTCAAAAAGCAAACCTGATGTTTTCAAATAGCAAGTTTGCTCTTGTGGAGCATCTGCTGTCTTCTGCAAATCACACAGCTTTGGATCAAAGCGTGCCTGAAAACCCAAGACGCAGGAGGTTGAATCCAAACCTCGGCAGCAGTGGAGAGATGTGGCTGGAGGTTCTCGTCACTGGTCCGGCTGCAGCATTGAATCTCGCATTTGTGTCTTGCCCTGCTGGCATTTCTGTTCAGTTTGCTGGCGCTCTGTTAATACACCTGCTTTCTTTAATCCCTCAAAGTAAATTAGCAGCTATTTTAGCAATCTTGCGGTAAATCTGCAACATTTATTTTGGAAAGGAAAAAGAGCTCAAAAGATTACCTGGGTGTCCAGCTGTGATAATATTACCTACCTTACAGAGTGCCGGAGGTGACTTTGAAGATGTGAAGCAAATTGAGGATTACATTAACTTCTTTCTGATTTGTTAGAATTATTAATCTGCTATCACCAGCTATCAAATAGCGTAGGGTTACTACTTTGTTAAGGATAAATGCATATCTGTGTTTGCTATGTGTGGCTAAGTGCTGTCAACAAAACCTCTTTTGATTGTGGCTGTGGCAGAGGTTGGCTGTGCCTTGTTTTTGGTTGGTGCTTTCTTTATAATACAAGATTGTTGTGGCCTGCGTTCTTATTCAGCCTAAATAGTCAGAAGAGTGAGTACTGTCATATTGTAATACGACAGCTCTACCTTGAAGCTTCCCGATTTTTTTTTTGATCTCCACCTCACTGCATGGCAGGTGTGTGTTAGAGCAAAGGCCGTGCTCACACCCACCACGAGTCAGCAGCTGACCTGGGACCATGCTTCCCCAGACACGGCAGCTTTTGGGGTGGCGAGCCTCCCCAGGCAGGGAGCCTCACACCGGACACAGCTCACACATCATGTAGAGGGGGAGGCAGAAAGGGGAACGTAACATTCTCCCAACAGATGAAAGAAACATAAAAATCTGCTGGGGCAGGACCCTGAAGTGTCTTACCCCCAGAATTAATACTGAAACTTGTTTGCCAGCCTAGATGGCTTATTAGTTGGGCCAGGCTAATCCACTTTTCCAGGGCTAGATGTCAGCCACTGCAGTCAGTGCTACAGTTACATACCTGCATGTTCTTTACCTGCCTGTCCTCTGCCACTGATGCTTCCAGCACAGTGAGATCACTGTATAAATCTCATTGCCTTTTCCATTAATCAGGAACAATTTCAAATCGTAAGGTGCTCCAGCACTATTAATCAATAGCTAACCAAGCTCTTAATTTTCTACAGATATATCATTGTTCTTCAGTGTGCCGACTGAAAACTTGTCGATCACCTGCAGTGATTCTGCCCAGCTCCCACGCGGGTCGGTGGAGGAGAGATCTCCCTGGGCTTCCGTGAATGCCCGGGGATGCCCTGAGATGCCCCCAGCAGAAATGCTCAGGGTTCCTACCAGAAAAGCAGGAACTCCAAAGCCCCCCACATCTCTGCTGTTCCATTGCTTAAAGGTTTTCAAAGCAGTCCTAATTACCGTTAGTCTTGGCAGTCTTGAGCTGTTTAAGTTTCAGGCTTCTTTGAAGATACATCCTGCCTTTATTTTACTTGATAGGTGTTGATTGGTAAATTTGATGCAAAACTGCCGCTTCAACTTGGAAAGGAGATAACTGTAACACTAAAACACTTTAAATTGGTATGTGGTCTGTATGGACAGATAGCTCTGACTTGGTGGGACTTGGTGGCTCTCCCTCTGCCAGTGAGTATCATTTCTATAGCAGGAGCAAGAAGAAGGACGCACCCACATTTCTGTGCTCCTTGCAGTTCAGTGTGACACGGCAGTGAATGCCCACATCTGCATTGTGCCACTGAGGTCTGGCAGAAGACCTCTGCCAGAGTCCTTACCAAAGTGTCTTGCAGCAGGAGCTGCCAGCTGGAAAATGTACTAGCTATAAAATTGCACAGTAGCAGAGCTCTGATAATGAGTTTAACAAACAATTAGCTGGGGTACCTCTTTGTTTTAGAGAAGTGCAATACTTGATGAACTTGCTATGCCACAATTAGGAGCGCATTAGCAAACAAAACTCAAGGTCAACAAATACCTTCAGGGGATGTTTGTTGGGGTATTCCATGGAAACAGAGGAATGAGAGTCAGGAAGTGGAAATTTTCTTCCCAGCCATGCTACACTCTTCCTGCGGACTGGGGAGAAGGTGGGATCTGGTCCCAACAAGTCAGGACTGAGGCTCGCCTTACTTGCCCAGGTTCTCACTCACTGGCAAATACCAGGCCTCTCTATCAATGGAAATGGCACTGTATCCCCTGCTTATTTTGGTTACTTTGCCAATCATCTAAAATCCATATTTTCTTCTCTAATGTTTGATTGTTTTCGAAATAAGAATGCATTCTTTTTGCTATTGCAAGAGGACTGCTTCTCAGGAAGAGTTGTTTCTTTGGCTTTGATCCTTTTTAATTTTCAGTCTCATTGGGGAAATAGTAATCCTAACAAAGCTGGCAGAAAACATGCCCTGGACTGCTCACACAAGAGGAGATACCTTCCATGAAGCCATTTACTCTGTCGATAAGGGGTTTCTAGGACATTTTGGCATTGTTTATACACCTATTTGAAGACATCATTTTCTGTGGTTAACTCCTCCTTGCCTCCCTCACTCTCTCTGTAACAGATAAAACAATAGGACAAAGAGGGGTGTTTTTACCCTTGTCCTGAGAGAAACCTTTTAGAAAATGCTAATGGGCTTCTAGCAAATGGGAAAGCTGGTTGTCACTGGGGAGAATTAATCTTTGACTTGAGCGCGAGTACCTATGCCAAATTACAAGCTATGATATCCATCTGCTTGCCGTTAGCCAGCAATATAGATTTATTGTGACATTTTGGAGGAGTAAGTAAACATATGAACGACTGTTTTGGTTCATTAGCCCCTTACGGGTAAAGCATGGTGCTCGGTGCTGTTAGAGGTACACAAAAAGGCAGTCGTTCAGCTGAAGTCGGTACAATCGGTGCATTTCCAAGGCTGTGCAGAGATCGTTCTTTCGGTTGATGCTGGAGGGATTCAGCCAGTAGCTCCAGGAGATGGTGGGAGATGTTGGGGGACATCCAGAGCCCTTTGGGTACAGCTGCTTGGGACACCAGCCTCGCTCATCCCAGCAGCAGGCAGGCAGATAGAACATCCTCATCTTTCCTGGAGCTCCTTTACCACAGTCAGGCTGTCCTGCTCTCGGAGCCAACTGGTCAGATCCAGGGCAGGCAAAGCGAGCAGCGCCAGCACAGCGGTTCCCTGCACATCCCTACTTCTGTTTCACAGCTCTGGTTGCCACCGTCACAAGCCCTTCATTCGTGGCCGGTTTCTATGCTGGAAAACCCATCTGTGTCGTTTCTTCCCTTTCTCACAAGCATTTATTTTTAATCCACTCCACTGGGCTATTCCATGGGCGCAGCCATGTAGGCTGTTGATTTGTTTGCAGTTAAGCATCGCAGAGTCAGGATGTTAAAGCCTTCTAAGCCAACTCCCTTTTCATACGGGAGAACTTCTAAAAATGCACTTTAGGCTTATGACACTGGTTTGCCTTAATTTAATTTACTCTTCACTTGACTAATTATTCAGAATGCCAGATGTAGCAGACAATAGATTCAGCTGAAATATCACTTCACAGGCATGTTAAACGTATAGAATATGCTCTCCATATGTGAAGGCACTGGATGTCCCCCATCCACATCCAAGAGCAGTCAATTTGGTTTTGAATGAGGCTGAGTGGGAATGAAAAAGGTTTCTCATTTCTTCTGTACCCTTTGCAATAGCTGATGTGAGTATTTAAACAAAGCTCCGTTGGGTGAGATGCAACATGTACATCTAAAAGGGCTGGCAGCGAAGGATTTGTCATGTGTTAAGCATTTGTTCTTAATTATTTACTGATGTAGGCTAAGTGATTCTGCTGGCAGCTTTAATAAGCACAGTAAAGGCAGACGATCAAACGGTGGCAGAAATGGGGAACACCCCAAGTTTTGAAGAGCACGTCTTCTGATGGCTGAAGCGGTCTTTCTGAAATGAGAGGTAGGACCGAACAGCATTGGCAAAACTGTGTGTAGGTCACAAACACTTGCAGACTTTATGGTCATTGGTGCACGAAAACCTTGAGCTACTAGTCTTCAGAGGTGGCGTTGGCCATGGGGTGGGAAGAGAGAGTCGCAGCAGTCTGCTGAGGCCTCCATCCCACCCCAAGGTGCACTTGCCCTTTGGAGTAGGATGATAGCTTGGTTATAAAAAGAGCAATGGAGACATGATTATTTCCAGGATTACCTCTAGTTCGGCAAGAGACCTTGATTCTTTTGGAGAAGGAAGCATCAGGTGCCCATCATCAATGCTTCTGAAGGTTATGGTCTGAAGGTCCTACACAGGGGGCAAGACCTCTCCAGAGTACGCACCTGGGCCTTTGCTGTTAAAGAAAGATTAAAAATTAAACTTTCAGTAGTGCAAGAACTTGAACTTCAAACTCCCATGTGCTAGTGGAATGCTAATATGATCTGAGCAGTACCTGATAAAGTAAATCTGTCTTCCTTTCCCTAGTTAATTTTTAATTATTTCTACAGAGTGGGAGGGCTGCAGTAGGAGAGACCAGCCTGCCTCACCGTAGACCCTAGATCTCAGTATTGAATGGGGAGCACCATGAACGAATTTTCTATTATTATTTATATTCTGAAGTGTACCCTGGTTTATTTATCCAAGGTTTGGTATGTAGGTGTGTGCTCTGAACTTAGGCCAAGGGTAATAGTACAAAAAAATACCTGCTGGTTTGTCCATGTTCATGAAGCTGTCAAGCTTCACTGTCAATGGGAACAATATTTCCTAGGTGTACGGGAAGGGTTTTTAGCAGTGCTAACTGGGGAAAGGATGAACGTGATCAATAACTAAACCGCTTTTAGCTCCAATTTTGGTGTGATTCAGTGAGATCTTGGGGTGTTTTCCTCAAAATTTACATAAATGCTTTGAGCTAACTTTGAAGGCACTGTTTTAAGCTAATATTATGGTTTTGCTATTGGTGATTTTTGCAATATTTCTGTTGTTCTGCATCAGCACTTACAAAGCATGGAAAGACATAAAGATTAATGCCTTGTGTCTGCACAGCACTTAACATTTGCTGAATTTTATCATCGCTGTAAAGGGAGGGAACACGGAGATTTTAAAGCACATCTCCATTACATGGACAGCCCCGAATTACAGTGCTGAGATAATGACAAGCTCAGGCTCGGACTGTTTGAGCAAGGGCCACCTTAGCAGAAAGCACCCTAAACCTCCCTGCGCTTCCTCTGGCACCATCTCACTGCTAGTACAGGGCAACTGTAGTTGACTTTTTTAGTGCCATTGACTTTTTTTTTGTGGGTCTGGGCAGCTCCCATGAAGAGACCAGCAAAGGTTGGCAAGCCCTAAAGGTTCTGGTGGCAGCCAAGGGACGTGTGCCAACGCTGGCTGCAGGCACGTTTGAACCTCAGTAGGAGTTAGAGGGTCCCCAGGTGGCCACAGAAGGAAGAAGGGGAAATGTCTTCCCTGTTCCCTTAGCCATGGACTTCTCAGAAGCATTTTAGTGCCTAACTTGTGCCCAAATCAGAGCTGTCAGACAGCTGAAGGCCTTTCAAAACCTACCCCTAAATAACTGGTAGTCAAAAAAATCTGAATTGTCAGGAAAACTTTTAAAAGAAGATGAAGTAAGATGCTGCAGATGAAAAACAGAGAACCGAAGTGTACACTTCTATCACTAGATTGCCCCAACTTGTTGATAACTAATCTTGGCAGTGGCAGTCTCTAAAAGTGATGAATTCCCATTTTTTTTCCCCAAGGCAGGGTGCATAGGAGAATTTTGTTTGCCTGGCCTCCTCTTCTCCCACTGTGCCTGTCTGTCCAGCGCCCTTCAGGGGAGCCAGTTCTGGCTGGCAATTTTGGAGGTGACAGCTCAGTGCAAACAATTAGCAGAAATGCAAATCAACATAACTACGTTTCTTAATACTTCACGCTTGGAGCTGTGCTAAACTTAGCAGCTGTGAGTAAACAGCATCAGTGTTCCCCTCTGTGAAAAGATGAAGAGCCTGCTGGTGCTTGGGATGGATCTAGTGCATTTGCTGTCTCAGTGTAGCCAACCCTAACCATTCAGTAATGTGAGCAGGCCCTCAAAATTTGCTGAGATTAATAAATGTTGAATGTTTTCATTTCCGAGCCTTGAAGGTATACTTAGCTAATATCTTTAAGCTTTTCCTTTGCAACTGAAAAGCTGGGAAATTACTCCTGGTTAATGAAAGTGGGATTCTAATGTAATCACCTTATTTCAGGAGCAAGGCTTTTAAATAAACTCCAAGAGACTCATGATAAAATAGCAGGAACTGGCAACATTGAAATATGATCTTCTATCATTAAACCATTCTCTCTTAATTAGTTTTTATTTGCAATATTGATAGCTAATCTCCTCTCTGTTCCACGTGTGTGACTTCCCAGTGAATGGCACAGAAGAGTATGTAAGTACCTGCAGACATTATTTGGTCCTCTCCGTGTAGGATTTGCAAACCACACTGGATTTTTGGGGTAAAATTAAGGTGTCTTTGTAGCAGATGGGGGCAAAAGTCTGTCATTCGAGACCTGACCTTGATTTCTCCTGGTTTAAAGATAAAGAGAGAATGATGGGATCAGTGACGAGGCACAGCCCAGTGGCCTGGCTAAAAATGGGTGGGGGGTGGGATAACCGTGCCTGTCTTTCAGCATCGTCCAATTCTTAGAATCAACAAAATACACACATATACATGTTGGTTTCAACAAGGTGACATTTGATGATGCTCACTAATTCAAGAGAGACTGATTTATGCATGTTTAATCTTCACTAATGATGACTCCAGGGCAAGAAATGAAAATACGTTCAGTTAATAATATGTGTATATATTATTAACACCTTTACTGATGAAGGTGGGTCTCTTCTTGGTAGACAAATGTACAAGCAATTTGCAGAAGACCCAGATGACTCAAGGGCTTTCAGAATGTCTCTCTAACTTACCAAAATGTAGAGAGTAGGAATATTTGGATAGTAAAATTCTCAGCTGATCAACTGTTATTCCAAACTTGTATGAAAACTGTAAATAAATACAATAAGCAGCCCAATCCCATCTGGTTTACGGTGCTGTATAAAAACAAAATTGTATGTGTCGCTGTTACTATTATACCCTGATTGTGGCTGGCTTCCCCTCCTGCCATACAAATACTAAGAAGGATGCAACCCTTGAATTCAGTCTGTGTGTTAACAGACAAAACTTATTGTGAATATTAATGTGCTTGCTCTAATCATTCTGCGATTTCTTGTGTAATTTACTCAGTCAGGGAGTTGGAATTCCCTCCTAGCTGTTACAGACTCAAGCATTTATGCAAAATCTCCCAGTCTTGAGATTTACTGTGGAGTACCTACAAATATTTGAATACATTAGTGCAGCCCTTTAAATGCATTCCCTTTATTTACATACAGAACAAATAACCAGCGACTTGAATGACAGCGTGGTAATTCCAGGAAGGAGCGCATGTCCTGGGAAACCAGGGAAATAAAATGCTAAGACACCCGTGCATTTGGAGGAGCTCCACGCTGAAATTGCAGCTCCATGACCTGGATTTCATTCATTTGTAATATTTTGAAAAATCCAGTAGAAGCTTTCTGGTCTCTTGCTCCGTTTGGCAGTGGTGACAGTCCCTGTCCCTCATCAGCTGTACCCGCAGAGGGCTTCACCGAACATCCCCGTACAACAGTTGACTCGGAGCTGCCACAGCACGATGTTTCCACCCCTCCCACAGCTTTATTGGCTTCAGGAAGCTGTATTCTGCCATGCCACGAGGTAACACAGCTTTTACTCATCTGCTGTTGCCACCGTTGTGCCTTCATCACCACCACCTTTTCTGTTGCCGTCACAGCTCCATTTGCAGCAGCAGCTGTTTGGCTGAGAATAGTGGTAACTGGCCAAATTCCCTAGGTGGTGGAGCTGATGTCATGTTTTAAGACAACAAAGCCAGAAAAGGGTGCGGGTGACACTCCCCCCTCTCATCCACCTCTACCCAACACAGGAAAAAATCAGTTCTGTCCTTGTAGCAGCACATCAGAGAGCAGACACTGGATTCACGTTAAGGGAGACAATCTGCAATCGGTGGAGGTCTGGAGAGCTCCTTTCAAACCGACACACCTCGGCTCACTATGGGCTATCCTCCACTGGTGGCTATTTTATGAGCTTCTGCTGTTTGCATTGATTTACGAGGCTGCTGCACTTGCGCTCAATTGCAGATTATTGCAGTACACAGGCGGGTGGATTGATGAAGACCAGCCCGGGCTTGGCTTCTGTTCTGAATCTTCCTCCTGGAAGGAAGGAATGCTTGGGAGAGAATAAAATCAAACCCAAAGACTTGCAGACTTACCTCTGTAGTAAGAGAGATGGGTTCCCGTCGATCCCAGAGGTAAAGCCCTAACGGTTTCCACGGAATAGTCAATTATCTGTTTCATTGCACAAGCCAATATCTTTTCTCAAAAAGATGTATTAGACTGTTTAGCCATTCAAGTGATCCATCTGGCTGAGCATTCTTAGATGCTCTTTAACTTGATTTATCAGGCCCAGAAGCGGTGTCCTTGATAGCTTCTGGGCCTGCATGGGGACTGCCCATGCTTCTGCTTCGTAGCTGTAGGGTCTTATGACCTTCAGTGGAAACAGGGCCTGCGCCATCGTGCTCCTCGCTCAGGACAGCCTTATTTCACATTACTGCACCGTGATGGTGGGATTTAAAATATCCCATTGTGGATGGGGCCACGGGGCCAGCAGATACTTCCAAGGAAAATGCAAGGAAGCCCCCAGGCAGCAGATCCCTGATAAGACACAGGCGTCTTCTCCAGCACCTACTGGAGTCTGGCTCAGCCCCTGCGGCGTGAAATTGCATATCCCCTTTGAATCCCCTCTGGGTATAAAATGCACATTACAGCTGCAGCAGTCACATTATCCCCATCACTGTTGGGTGTCCCCAGCGCTGTTAAAATGTGTCACTGTCTGGTTTCAGGGTAAATAACCCTCGTTGGGTTCTCGCTGAGCTCCCCCGTCCCGATCTCGTTTTGGCTGGGGCCACCCAGGCTGGGCACAGCCGTGGGAACAGAGCCCAGCAAAGTGCCAAAGGCACAGAGCGGTGCTGCGAGTAGGAGCAGCCAGCGGGAGGCTGGGCGTGATATTTAAATCCACAAAGTGTATTTCAAGGCAGAAAACATTTACTGTAACATAAGTAAATTGAATCAGCGGTGTAATATTTTAATTACTAAAAACTTCAGGCTAAATCCTACGTATTTTCTTCTGGGCTATCATCCAGCTTTACAGCACAAGTTCTTTAAAGGTAAATTATTAAATTAAATTAAACTTCGGTTCCCGATTGCTACTTTTTAAAACAGAAAAATGCCACTCAGCGTTGCTTTGTTTTTCTTCCCTTTTTCTTTTCCTTAAGTGAGGGTTGCAGCAAAGTTTATGTGTGAGCACATTTTGGAGCAAGTGGAGTTATATATTTAATTTAATCCAAAACAGATTGTCTACTCAAACACTGCTCATTAAATGAACTGTCTGCAAGTGTGATTTACAGTGCAACGTGGTCATGTGAATGTCTGTGTGTATTTAATAACTGCACAGTAATAGCTTATTGGCAGGAGTGGTAATTTGATTTTGGAGTTTTATCTTATTTTTGGATTTCTGGACCGTGAAATCCTGCTGTCTGGCACACTTTTCCATTGGTTAATCTCCTGAGATTGGTGTAAAGAACAACAACTTCCCTCCGTACTGAAGATCCAGTGCCCTGCTGTGTATTTTTTTTATTGCAGCCTCCCCAGCGCAGCTGTTCACCTATACCCACGTCAGATTTACAGGCTCTGAACCACAACACAAACTGGAGTAATAGAGCAAAGTATTGGCATTTAATGAGCTAAGACCTCCAGCCTCGGAGAAGATGAAATCTTCTGGTGTTGCATAAGTGCAAGAATTTCCAGGGATCATTTTCTGCATAATCTCTTGTGTTTTGTATTTAACTTTCTGAGCTTTTCACTCAATTTGAAGTCCAAACTCTCTTATTTAACGTACCTAAGGAACTAAGTCGGCAGTTCTTATTCCACACAGAGGTGTGTGAGTGGGCTCCTCTACTGATGGCTTGCAAGTTCAGCAGGTCAGCACCTGAACCAACGCGGACTGGTATTTGCAGAAGGCCTTGAGAACCAGGTTTAGAACAAAGTAATGACATTGTCCCTTTGTACACTGCGGCTGTCCTCCCCAGACCATTCAGCACCCCTGCAGAGCCTCGAGGCCTCCCAGCAGAGCACGATGAGGGTCTCTTGGGGTGGCAACAAAGACACAATGCTCGTGGTTCCATCATCGTTAAGGAGAAGAGGACCTTCCCGTGGGCGTAGGGTTGGCTGTGCAAGGCTGATGTGGTTATGGCACATGCAGTATTGTCTGATAGGGAATTGGTATTGAATTGCATTTTTTTCATTGTCTGCCTTTGCCACAGCTGCTGAGAATGATGTCTCACAGCCAGTACAGCTCCTACCTTCCCCTCCTTTCTTTCCTTTCTGGTGAAAAATGCGTGGCACGATTGAACAAAATATTTTGAGTACCCCTAATCAACTACAACACCGCCTTCCGAGTCAGTCATCAGCGTAACGGCTTCATAAAAGGTTCCGGGGGCTCAAATAATAGCAAACCCCTCCTCTTATGTGACAACAGAGGCATCAGCTGTCATCTCCTCACATCGGTAACGCAGGTTTTTTAATTCACTTGTCATTATTTTAGTGTCTCTGCCTAGTGCAGTGCTATTGTCCCCATAAATACATGTCTGAGTCAGCTAATTATTCAGCTTAGAGCTGAAATCCCTGCTTTTAGGGCTAGCTCTGTCGCTGAAATCTTACTGAAATGGGGTTTTAATTGTTTTAAATCATCTATAACTTGTTTCCTTTAAGTGTTTGATCCGATTAGGTGTCAAATATGGTTGAGTAGTAGAAATCTGATGCTAATAATATATATATATATATATATATACACATACATACATGTATTTCTTTTATAAAAAAATAGGTTGTGGGTATTTCCTGAACCTGTAACCAGCTTGCTGTTTCAGAGGGGAGATAACAAAGAAGCTAGCCCTACAAAAGTGACAGCCAAAGTTAAGGGCCCAGTACAAAGCCTTTGGAAATCAGCAGATAACTTTGAGTTAACGGTGGACAACAGTTTTACTTCCATTTTGTATTTGTCATTAGGAACCAAACAGAAAAAGTAAAGAAAACAAAATGGGAGAGGCTTGCACCAGCTTTGTAAGCAAAAACTAGTAGCAATGGGCAGGACCTGGAGTGTTACTGGAAAAATTTCACTTAAAGAGTTTTGAAGGTTAAGCCTGAAGCGTTAGAAAACTTTCTAAATAGGAAATCGTGCTGAATGATTGTGATTTTGTTGCTGTGTCCTGCAATATATTTCCACATTGCTGTTTTGTTCAGATATATTTTAGTGCTTCAAATCATCTTAGAACATTAATCCTCATATGTATTCATGGCACATACATATGGGATCTTGTTTTATGATTTAATGTGATCAAAATTATCTTTCATTGTCTCAGGCTGAAGCACTTCCTCATTATTATTGGAAATCTTTTGATTGCCTGAAGTAAATTATTAATCCATTTTTATTGTACTAGAAAGGTTGAACTAGAAGAGGGCTTTGGTATTCAGGATAGAGGCAGCTCCTGCTTGGAGCAATCTGAAGTTTAGCAAAAACATCAGCAGAGCAGATGCAGAAGGTGTTTCAGGAAGGTGTTTTCAAGTGGCTTTTGCTGGCCAGCTTTTCTCTCCTTGAAATCGGTGGTGAGGCCCCAGCCACTTCCGTCTGACTAGAACGAGCATCAAACAGCTTTGAAAACCCTGCTTCGAAATGAAGGAGGGTTATTAGAAGAGGCAAGGTGGTTTTCAGAGCCAGTAGAACTCATGGTCATCACGTAAATGCACCATTTTATTTCCTACCTTCAGGAGGAGGTTCATAAACACTTGCATGCAGTTTAAGAGACTAACATTCACCTTCTCTTCTTCTGACAAAGTGAACAACTGTATGCCATAAATATAAACCCATGCACAATGCAGATCACCTCCTATATACAGTAGTCTTTTGGTAACCAGAAAACAAGGCAAGAAAGGGAAAAAACAGTAACTGGTGAGTCTGGAGCAAAGGCAAGCTGGTGTGGACAACGGCAAGGAGTGTGTGTGGCACTGATGGCTTGTGTGGAGTTTGGTCACCTCCTGTAAGTGCTCAAGGATTTTAAAGATTGCCCCTGAGCTTTTTGGTTTATTTGTTTTTTAGCTAAAATTGTGGTAATGAGCCAAAGAGGTTGGTGAGCCTTAAGCCACTCTCTGTGCTTATGCTGTTTTGTGGGTCTCAGCTTCTTTTCTTTATGTGTGTGTGTGTTCGTATCTTATCTCTTCACAATAACAGTATCTAGCACAGGTATCTATACAGTGCCCGTAAGTGTGTTATCGGTATGCTCAGGACTTTTGTATCAAGTAAGCTAGTGCAGACTGTAGGAGCTTTGCAAAACCGACATGTTCGATAGGGGAACACAGAATTTGACTGCATTCCTACTGCCTACACCGCTACCACGAACCTGTCTTTGAGGAGTTCCTGTCCCATTAATTCATACTGGGTTTTGCTGCTGTAACTGATACACAAGCGTGTCACCGTAGGGTTCAAAACCATTTGGGCTTTATGACAGCACTGAAGACAATGGTCAAGATCCCACGCAACCCCTGTAGTAGCTGTTCAATCTACAAACCATGCAGTGTTACAATGAGGTACAAGTGAGGTTACAAGGAGGTAAAAGTGGGAAATAAAGCTGAGCATCATGAGCAGCACCTCCCTCTTCCTCTGGCATCCAGGCACAGACCAGGTTTGCTTTTTAACTGGTCACAAAATGAATCCAACAAAAAAAAAATAGAGAAGAAAAAAAGAGAAGCAGAACAAAATAAACTCCAAAGTGATGGGTTTTGCTCTTGTGCTATTGATAAATGTGATCCCTACTCATCCCCAAAGGACTGTTATACGTACTCACGCTGTTGGTGCCATGCCGTAACAAAACCCAAATCATTCCTCCTCACTTCTCCATATCTCATCTGTTTAGGCCTCTCAAATGTTCTTATCTTAATGGAATGTTGCCTTACAATCCAGAGATTGTACCACAGGGCTTTGCACATCCTGAGCAATGCTTTAGTATGCATATTGCAGCACTGCATTGTCATATGTTGCTATAAATAGCTCCCACAAAGAGTCCATATTTCTGCGGAGATTTGCCTGTCAGCTCATAACAATGGTCGTCGTTCACAATGGGAAAATAGAATACCAGCTCCATCAACCTTTGACAGACTAATAGGGGTTATTTGACTTTCAATTTTTCATTATCAGGTTTGGCAGCCACAATCGTCATGTTGAGAAATACAAACTGATCCGCACTCCAACAGGAGAGTGCAGAAGAAGCTCCTGTTCCTCCTTCTGCAGGTGCCCGCCATGCTGGGAGATGCGGCGACAGATGAGACAGGACAGAAACCCAGCCTGTAACGTACCAGCAGTTCAGAGATCCCGCTACTGACCTTTTTTTCCCCCTTGTGATAGATGGAGTAGAACCGAATGATCTTGTATTGCTGAAAAGCCCCGTGCCTCTGAAGCGGATGGCAGGACACAGAGCGCTGTGCAGGGCTGTGGCACTGACCCGAGGCACATCACCTTCTCTTTGGCCATTGCAGCCCTTCAGTCGGTCCCCTACGTTCCCTTGTCATGGTGTGATGCATGCTCATGTAGAAATTGATTTTTTTGGGGAAAAGACATTGTCACAAGGCAGCTGCTCTGGGCTGTGCAAAAGGTGAATCACTCGATAAACATTTCAAATTTAGCTCAAATTTGCCACTGGCAAAAAGCGCCACATGAGAGCTGGAAACACAAAAGCTTGTATTTTGTCTGCGACGTGAAAAAGCATCTTTTTACCCCAGGATAACTCTCTGGGTGTAAAATCAGGCAGCGATAAAGGACAGTGATCTACTTGAGGTCACTGTTTTTGCCACAGAGCAATTAGTCAGGACCAGCTTTATGGCCCATTAGGGGACCCAAACTGGCTGTTCAAAAGGAGAAATAAAGCACTAACCTTCTTCCTGGGGAAGATGTGGGCTACACGGGGCACATTTCAGTAAGGTCCCCGTGTGCTCGGGCTGCTCCGTGGGTGTCCAGGCCCTGACACGCAGTTGGTTGTCAAAGCCAGGTCAGAGTTTGGACAAGAAAATATGTCGCAAAAAGAGGGATCTGGCAGGTTTCAATCATACAGGTGAAAGGGGTTAAACTGGAATCAAACCATATATAGGTGCCCCCAAAAAGGATGAGAAATCTGATGTGTGTCAGTGATACCTGGTGCTCCACAGCCATTGAACACCAGATGAGGGCTCCCCTGGAAAGTTGCCCGCAAGGCTCTCCAGCTTCCTGAAAAGACAGTGCCCTAGGAAAAAAGTCTGAAATGGGGTTTTCATGTAGGCAGCGCTCCTCTAATTACTTGCTGATAAGCACCAGCAGTAGGTAGGTGTTGTAGCATGAATCTCTGGGTAACTCAGCAAGGCGAAGAGAGGGCAGACCCTGATCCATTATCCAAACCTAAATGCTAGTGCCTTTGTGTTGAAGGGCCATCCAGCACATCTAAATATAAATGACTGCATAAGTCTGTTAGTTTGGAGCATGGTCTAGCACTGGCTTACCTTGATAAATTGGAAGGGCTTACCCTTAAAAATCACAAATTACAGGAAAACCTGCCTTAATGGGGACCACAGTCTAAAGAACTCAAAGGCTACGCCTGTCTACAGACAACAGTGGGGTAGATTAGTCCCAAAGCTTAGAAAAGGAAAACGTCTTTGTTTCCATCTGACTCTAGCACAGCAGCTGTGGGGATTAATTGAACTCATGAAATCTATTGATTTTCTGTAGCTGTTATTAAAAAAAGAAACAACACACTTTTGCACCCTGAGAAAGGTATGGCTCTCACTGAATTGTGTGCAATAAACCAACAAGGCTCCGCTCTGTTGAGAAAGCCAGAGTCACATTAGTACCCTAATTTTCTTTCAGAGCACACAGGCTTTTATTATGTCCCTGAAACTTCTGAGATGGCCCTGCTGTGTTGCCGGCATTGTTTCCAAGAAATCTTTCATGGGCCCCACAGAAAGGCGATCAGCAGAAGAGGTGCTGACGTGTGGGAAGCGGTTGCTGGAGAAGCCACCCAGGCTTGTGGCAAGGAGGTTGTCACTTCGGCGACTGAAACCTGCCCAGCATCAGGGCTTGTGCATTCTGCATGATCAAATGGTTGAGGCATAAAAGTGACACTCATGTTCTTCATCTCCATACAAACTCCCATGAGTACTTCAGGAAAATGAATTTCATTTTAGAAGATTTAAAGTATTCCACTTGAAAATTTGAAGTATTCCACGGGAAGTTTTTTATTCCTGACCTCCCTGCTGACAGCTTAATGAAAGGAAAGCTGCTTTCACCAAAGCAACACTCAGCGAAGTCGTCTCCACTCAGTGTCCAAGAGCTGTGTGTGTTTACAGCATTGAAATAATAATTGGAATTTCTCTGCTAATAACAGGGATGTAACCAAAGAGCATGGTGTGTTTGGGGCTCCTTCTTCCTTATCACTGCTGTTGGATGATAGTTGGTGGATCCATAGCACTTGACATAGAAGTGCTACCACAAGCATTAGTTTTCATTTTTAAGCACACTTATATTTATATAAAGCCCAAGTTGTATCTCAGACCAAAATCCAAAGACAGCAATATAATGTTTTTCATCTGAAAAACATGTTGCTTAGGAGTATTGTCATTTGCTTGTGTCTATTGTCATCTGAAGTGGTGCTTGGTGCTGGTGGTTGCAACTTAGCTACTGCTTGAAGGCACTCGTAGTTATTTCAGTGACGAGGTTATGGGTTGTGTCGTCTCTACTGAACACGGTGAATGAGTAAATCTCATACTCCGCTCTCTATAGACTCTTCTTGAGTCTTTTATTAGTCATGTGCGTGATAATGGGTAATGAGCAAATTCTCTTCTGCCTTCTGCTTTAACTAGGAGGGGTTTTAAAGCATAACTGCTAGATACGTTTTTCCAGATCATCATGTGCATACCAGATTTTGTTTTCTGCTTTTTGGTAGTTGTTAGGTACCTTAACTAATGATTGGAAGGTGCTTTGCAAATGAGAAGTACTAAAGACTGGGCTATGTGCTCATAACACAGCAAACCTATTAAAAAACACTTGTACAGTGCACGTCTCTCAGGCCTGAAGTAGTGAGGAGGTGTGCAGCCAGTCTGGGTATTGTATGAAAAAATATGTCAGCCTTTTGTTTAAAGATTTCCAGCTTGTATTTCTGTTGGTCTTGGTCAAAGAGTACAATTTAATTTAATTTATTTTAATTTAAAGCATAGAAAAGGCTTTGCTTCTATTCTATTCTATTCTATTCTATTCTATTCTATTCTATTCTATTCTATTCTATTCTATTCTATTCTATTCTATTCTATTCTATTCT